>NC_044253.1:34131760-34341760 GCF_003957555.1 Calypte anna
GAATGTTGGAATTCTTGTAATCCAAGAATTCAGATCAAAACCATAAAAACTAATGCATGGAGAAAATCACCCAATCTTGCTTCCAATGTCAAACTTTTCTCTTGTAATGCACTATTAATCATGTGATCTGGTTGGTGAATAGGAACCACATTTACAGCCCTGTTTGCAAAATGTGTGAGAGCTTTTTAGATGAATTTACATCTGATAACCCTTTTGATGTTCCATTTTGATGACAGCAGCGCTTGGGGGTTCACTCTCTGGGCTCTACATCTTTGTAGAAGCACTACTTGCATGCTCCAATTCACCTGGTAAATACACAACCTTGTCTTTATAGTATTGGTGAAAAGAGAAAAAAATCAAAACAGACATAGGAGGAATACCTGGGAAGTGTCCTTCTTCCTCAGAAAATGTTCCACTAAAAACCTTAGTTAAAAAGCCCTATTAAAAGCTTTTGGGAACAAAAGCCTTGTGCAGGCCCATGAAGCACCCACCAGAGGGACTGGTAGCTCAGGGATGCAGAAGCACCACAGTGGGTGTTAATTGCCACGGTGGCAAAGTCTCTTCCTCTCCTTTTATTATTATTTTTTTTTCCATGGTGAACATTTTATGGGCAATGAACCCCAGGAAATAACTGCTGCTGATTATAATGAAAATGCTGAAGCCACTTAAATTATGGCATCGGGCAGGAGCAGCACTGATGTAATTACTGTGTTAATGATCAAGTAATATTTAAGTACTCCTGTGTGATTTTTTTTCCAGTACTTTTTAGTACTCATCTCTAATGTCCTGCAGAGGGTTTAAGAGCTGTTGCCTTGCTCCTGCTGGGTTCCCCTGCAGAGAGCTTGATAGCTGCCACTAGCCCTGCTTAGGGCTCACAGCAGGCACCAGGACTCCTGTTGCTGCACTGCTCTTCTACTCATCCCTCTTGTTGAGGAGTTGCCCATAATCACCTCTAAGAGCCCCTCAGATCCTGCTGTAGGAGCCTAAGGAGGCACCAGCACTGTGCTTAGGGTTTTTAGAGGGGACTGGAAGTCTCTTCCCTTCTCTGAGTCTTTTTCTACCGAACTAGGAGACAAAAGGCAAGGAACCAGTGAGGCCACTTTTAGCATAGAGAACACAGAATACAGACACCCATGCTTTGGAACTTTTGCTATGCTAAATGCTGTTCTTGACTCAAACCTTGCAAACTAGCAGCAGGTAATTTTTGATGTCAAGTATTGATGTGTTTAGATACTTTTTTAGGGGGGAAGAAAATAGAATGCAACAGTGATTTCAGTCTGACAGCTGATTTTCTACTGCACCTGCCTTAGAGCTGCCTTGACACCCATTACCCTTCCCCTGACAACTTGGAGCTAGAGGCTAATAATTATTTACTGGGAAAGCAAGTGTTATAATGCTCTTACTGAAAACCTTTTTATTCCAAGACATTACTGAAGGTGGGAGGATGCACATGTCCTGTATTTTCTCTCAATGTGTGTGTGTGCTTTTTGGTTGTTATTTAAAGAAGTCCAAGTCTAGTGATACAGTAATAGGACTGCAAATCCCAAAAGCAAATCTCCAATTAGATCAGAAGTTAAGGAAGTTTATTTTTAATGTCCTAGACCTGATTTCATTTTTATTTTGCTAAACATTTGATGTGCTACATTACACACCAAAGATAACTTCTGATTGTGATAGTGGTAAGAATATGTAGTAGATATGGCAGTAGATAGTGATAATTATCTTTATTCATCTAATAACAGACAACTACATGGCCAACTACTCTTAGTATTAATAGATGCTTTCCCTATAAATGCCAGTTCAGCAACAGGGTTCATCCCTGCCTGTTTGTGAATGTGTATCACTAATTTTGATTTTCCATCAGTAACCTCAGGCTGAGCAGCACATTTTGCACACACTGAAATTCCTGAAACTTCTTGCTCTGTTTCACAAGAAACAGTTGAAGCTTTTACATGAAGCAGATTTTGGAAGGATTTCTTCAGCACTGAAATAAAACCTGTTGTAAGTACAAAACAGAATTTTGCATTCCAACAGCACTACAGGAGGTCCATAAACGTATTTCAAATGATATTTTAATTACTGATGCTTAAATACTTTTAAAGCAATACTGTAATTAGATGTGTCTCTCTGAACCATCCAGTTACAGAGTAGCATACAAATGTAAAAAAACCCCCAAACACAACAGCTTTTCACTAAACAGTTTTTGCAGTCATCAGCTGAGATTAATACACTTAATAAGCAGTTGTTATTCAAGTAAAAATTCAATAATGAGTCATTATAGCTGTATTAAATTCTTAGGACCAAGTGCTGCAGCTTGTACTCCTGTACTCAAAACTAGCTTGAAAAACTAAGAAGGAAAAATTACACAGTACTCAAAATAACTGAATTTGAAAACAGACTTTTCGTTTCTTACCTCTTCCTTTTGCCTTAAGCCATCTGTTTGCATTTTATCTGCATATATTTCTTGCAAAATTCATCATCTTCACAACAGCTAAAAAGGGGACACCTAACTCTTTGTGAACAAGGTTACCATCCTGGGCTGGGAAGGGATTTTAAGATTATTTTTGAATTGAAATCTGTAAAAACCAGAAAAAATACTGAGTTCAATTGACTTCCAAGAGAGGCTTGTGTAGGATTTTTCATCTTGGAGGACATGGCCTCCATTTCCAGACTATATATTTTTCTTCATTTTGAAGAAGTAAAATTAGCATCTTGCCTTTTTTGGTGAACCAGAAATCTTTAAAACTGCTCATGATTGGGTGAAATAACTTAATTTCTAACACAAACTTGAACAGCAGTCTTAGGGATAAATATTTTCACTCAAAATGAATTCATTCGTGTAAAGCTGTTCCATAAAAAATCAGCAAATATTCTTCCATGTTGTGGAAAACTGTTTTAAAATTCTAATAAACGTGGAGAGGTTTCCAAACCAGCTGCAAATGCTTCCACTGAAGATTAAATGCAGCATTTTACCATAGCTGAAAAAGGCAGAATAACTGGACAGATTTGATCAGTATTAGACAGAGGAGTTTCAGTTTTCAGGTTTTTTGTGGTGTTGTCTTCTTTGTGTCACTAAGGCAGTGTTTAGACATCCTCTACATCACATGTTAGCAAGCATTAACTTTGCAGCTTCAAAGCACAAATACTGTACTTTCTGCTAAAGCTGAAGTGACAAGAATATGCAGAGATCTATTATCCTTGTGAGACTTGAAGTTAATAATCTGAATTTGAAAAAATGGGCTCTGTCCCTTTTAAAGTTTGATACTTGTAGTTAAGAACAATCTGGTATAGCAATAGTCCTTGAAATGTTCAAGTGCTTTTGAGACTTAGTCCCTGAATTACCACTTTAAAAAAGGAATTACTCTTCTTTTTTTCTTCAAATAATGTTATTTGGGAGTTCAAGCTCCACAATCCACAAACGCCTCAGTGTGGATCCCAAGTGGAGCTGGTGCCTGTTTTTTAAATTAGTGTTTTTGAGCTTGTTATGTAGAGTGGCATTTGAGCTCTCTCAGCCTGGAGCTCTACAAGGTGAATGACTTGCACAAGGACTCCTTGGTGCTCTTTTCAATTTACCTTCAATCTCCCTCAAGCTGTAAAAAAATCAAGTTTCACTATAACAAGAGTTTAGCCTTTAACATGCAAAGCTCACAAGCCCTCAGTCTTCAAAAGGCCAATTTAAGAGGAACAAGAAGAATACCCACAACACAAAGTTGCTGGGTGAAGCCTGCAGGTGCACTGCAGACTTAGAAATTCTTGATTATCCCCAAATCTGACGTTAAAAGTTTGCACCAAAAGAAGACAAGGATCAATTTGGCATCAATGGCTATATTTATATAGGAGATTGAGTCATATCATGACTTATTACAGGCTAGGAATGCTTAATGAGAGAGATTTGACTTTCTAACCATGAAGAGACTTGTAGGTCCCTTTTGGGGAACCACAGTGAGAAGAGTGATCTAAGACCTCCTGTGGGATTTCTATTTGCTTTACTTAGCAAGGTCTTGGGAAATAACTGGTCTCTAGTTAAAAAAAAAACAAAAAACAAAAAAACCCCTCAAAACCAAATTATAATGCTGTCTTTAATATATAACACTAAAGGATCTCTGCTTGCTGAAGGAAGCAGTTTGCATGTCCTGATAAATGGAGATGGGGAAACTGAGGCCCCAGAGCTGTGGTGTGCCCAAGTTTACACAGCATGATAGATCTGCTAGATTCTTGTCCAGGGGTTTCCTCCTCAGTCACTCTCTCCTAGTCCAGCCCATTGCTTTTTGGAGTCCTCACTGCTTCTTTAGTAAGGACATAATGCTGGTGTTCCTTAAAAAAGGTGCTTGCTCTGTCAGCCTGCTGCTGGGCACTAAATCCAGGCTCAAAAGCACCAGCCAGTTGTACAATACCAGTCATAGGTGAAGATGATCTTATCAGCTGGTCAAAACTCATATTTTTGCAGTGAGTTTGCTGTGATTTAGAGATAATTGAGGAAAAAAACCCAAACGGAGGCACTGTCATTTAACTGTAGCAAAACATGGTACTGCCTTTCTCTGGAGAGATTCCTCTGTGGGTTTAGGGACAGTAGTAAACCTGGTTTCTTGATATTCTACTAATGCAGCTGATAATGTACCTCATGAGAATGGGTGGGTTAAGCTAAAGAACAACACAAGGATAGTAAGGAAAGTAAGTTTCTAGCTACTGGGAGGCTGATGATATGTCATAAAAAGTGGGAATATTTAGGTTGCAGAGAAGGTGTTGGTAGAAGTGTTGACCTTGCATTAGTTATCAATCAATATTTGCATTAATTATGTGACAGAAAATGAGAACATGCTGTGCAAATTGCTAATGGTGTGAAGCTGGTAATCTCTATCAACACAGGAAATAAACATCAGGAGGAATAGGAACACACTTAAGAGACACTCTGTTACAAGCAGCTTTTTTTTTTTCCCATCCTAGAGTAAGTTTAATTTGAGATCATTCAGTTTGGTTCTGTGTTTGAGATTCACTGCAACAAGGTCCCAGAATCACCCATACCTAGAAAGTCTTTGGATTTAGTCTTTTGAAGCACCAGCTCATTTTAAAGAGTCATGATTGTAATGATCTTGGTGGGTCCCTAAATCCAAGCTGCCAGCAAGGATGGGCACATCCTCCCTGGGACACTACAGCCACACTGCAGCAGTGAGGGAAGTTCAGCAGCCAAAGAGCAGCTTACAGATTGCTTGGCTAAACAGAAATATTTTGGCATCTGACCCATTTAAAATAATCCTAATCCAACCCAGCCTGCTTTGTAAGTAGGAAAAAAGCCTGCAACCTCACCCAAAGTCTACTGAGTAGCTGAACAGCTCAATCCTCCTTACAGTAAGCAGCAGAACCTCATGCAACACAAAGAGTCAGCCCTCCTGCTGCTCTTTTTTATATGGATAGAAGCCTAATTAGGTCCATGTCCAGCTGATTGCATTCCTGTGGAAAATATCCAGATGGAAGCCTGAAGCTTCTTGCAGTTCTCCACTGTCTGCTAACACAGGCTGTGTAGCACTTATAAAATTAATTATAAATTACAATGAGAAATTATATTGATATTATCAATAACCAACAATGACAGATTAACAATATTTAATATTTTCATATTAAATGAAGCTTAATTTAAAAGAAACCAAAACATTAAAAATTAGATAGTAAACCTGCTGTAGCTCAACTATCACACTCTGTCATGTTCCCCTCTGAGCATTTAGGCTGAAGGAGATCCATGTGGAGCCAAAGATAAAAGTCCAGAGAAATATTTGGGTAGAACTACAAACTCACCTGAAGGAATTATGTGTTTGTGTATTGCTGAGGTCTGATCCTAAGGCCAGAGTTCATTAAAATATTATCAGACTGCTGCAAGAAGAGAGCAGAAAAGCACAGCTACTTGAAGTTCCCCACTCACACCAGTGCTTGAAAATTTTCTGCATTTTTCCTGGTGAGTTTGAAGTTCCAACATCAGCCATGTCTAATATATTGAAACGTCAGTGAGGGAACTAATAGAAGCCTGTTATTGATCAAGCATGTGCCTTGTAATAAGAACCTGCAATAATTTGAGGACCAGTAATAGTTTCTAAGAGAATTGCCACATACATAATGCCAGTGATTTCTAGTATTTTCTGCTCCCTGTGGGAGGACAGACATACATTACTGGAATTTGCTGCATAATGATTCCCAAGAAAGGCAGTTCATTGTCCCAAATCAATTTTTATCTGTCTTTTTAGGATCAAGACTACAGGTGATTAAACTTATGCTACTCCTACTCAAAAATTGCTAAAGAGCTTTAATATTATTTGCCTGTTTTTTATTCTTTCCCCTTCATATTCCCTTTTGGATTTTATTCTTTCCTCTTTATGTTTAACACGTGTTAAAAGTGTAATGTAAAGGTCATGAAATTTAAAAGGAATTTATGAGAGAGAAATGGGGGCACCTTTTTTTACTGAGCAGCTAGCTACAGATATTCTGATTTCCAGCTTCAAGTCTGGACCAATCTGGACATCAGCTGCTGCTCTCCCTTCACATTGGGTTAACAGAACAGGGCTTGGGTTCAGTACTTGCTGATAGCCTGAGTGCAAATGAAATGAGGAGAGCAGAGTGACCTTGATCAAAAGTGCACAGGAGGCAGTTACTTAAATACAGAGCAGAACTAGCACTCATTCCCAAGGGAATCCCCATCCCACATTTTATGTTCTCTTCCTTTCATGGGAATCCTCTTTTGGAGAGATTTAGGTTTCCATGGGGTCCTGCAAGCCTTGAGATGATGAAGATATGAAGTAAAAATAGGTTGTAAACTGAACTCTTAGCTTGCCTATGCTTGCAGTGGCTGTGCTGATGAAAAGCCTGTGTCTCTAATGAAGTTAGGGTTTTAAATTAATGACCCAGCCACCCTGCAGCAGTAGCAGTGTATGTTAGTGACAGGATTTGGGATTGGCTGAATAAAATAGCTTATTTACTTGTAAATACTTTAATAGAGGTAAAAGGATTCTAAATGACTCGTATAATGATCGTAAGAAATGAGGGGATGTTTGCTTCTGCATCTAATAATGGAGAAAAATTAATGCAAGGCTGACAAGAATGGGGACATTTACCAGCAAGATGACAGAATAAAATCCTAATAAAATAATTAATATTCATTGTAGTGCTAATTTTCTGCTTTCAGAAATATTCCTGAAATACATTATTTGTGGTGAATTTTGTATTATGAATGTTTTTGTGGCTAATGCATACACAAGATTCATTAACTTAACCCCTCATTATGAGCATATAATGCATCATTTCAAACTGGCATCCTAACCTTGATTTATCTATTCCCTCATTTATTACATTAACTCCTTTATTGTGATTATTATACTTATCTGTAAGGTATTTTCTATGGCCAAGTTATATTTCATCAAGTAGAAATCATGTTTTAACATCTGTGGTAACAATGGCATGTAGAATTAGATATACAAATGCATTCAGACATACATTCAAAAATATGTTTTAAATAAAAAAAAGATTTAGGAGACACTTGGAAAGGATTTAAGTTCTTTGAGAAGCACCAGGAGATGGACCTCCAGACTACACAGCACAATTTTTTGGTGTTGGAAGCAGTATTTCTGCACAGTTAAATGCCTCTTTCTTTGCAGCTCATCATTTACAGGGTTTCTTTGAATCAGCTCTGTACTTATGGGAATTAAATGCACTGTATTTACTCTAGGGAGCAATTGCTAATGTTTTCCTTCATGGATCTATAGCCTAAAGTAAAAAAAAAAATTGGATGGGGAGAAACCAGAGCAGACATTGACTTAGAATAGGTTTTTTTGATAATTCTGATAGTGTACATTACCAAGAAATCTCTCATCTTCACACAGTTTTAATCTGAGCACATGGAAATGCTTAAAAAATAAAATTCCTTGGAAAGTCCAAGTGAAGATAGACAATCAAGTGTGTCCCTACTAGCTCTTTATAGGAAATGAAATCACAGAATTCTTTACATAAAAATAAATTAGTGAGAAAGAGGAGAAAGAAACAATATCAGAGTTCTCTGTGATTCAGTCTTGATATTCCTTTACTGGGATTCCATTAATTTTAGTCCATATTTGATCACTACTGTGAAAAAGAAATCTCTGTTTTGTTTTTTTATTTCCAAATCAGTGAAGTTTCTGTGGGGCTGTCTGAAGAATGGTCAGCTCTGGAAGTCTAGCCAGGCAACACCTCTTACCTGGGAACACCATTCTAATAAATCCTTTAAAAAGCCAATCCTTAACAAAACAAAAATGCTTGAGCTCAGGCTCATTCTCCCACCTGATGAGAAGCCTGACATGGCAATTAACCTTGCTTTTAACTGGTATTGGAGCTTAAAATGTATGCACATCCTTTGAGCTCTAATTGGGGTTCTGATACTAATCAGGGAGATTGTGTCCGACACCCCAGAGCTGCAGGTTTCTCAGAGACTGTATTGCTATTAACATTTTCCCAGTCAAAGTTACATGTTGAGAATAAAACTTTTAAAAGATATAAAGAGGCTTAAGAACATAATTCATGCTGGCTTACTTCTTCTATACCTCTGAATATCTTTCCATTAGATCTCATTAGTTTAAACTGATTTTTTTTTCCCCCTCTGTGCTATTTAACAGTGGAATAAACAGTAAAAACCATGCCTTGCATTTATGCTATTGTGCTTCAAAACTGTGATATTAGTTCTGGCAAAAATTTACTGCAGAAGAGCTTTATGCTTGCCATAAACTTTTGACATAGGAAATATGTGAAAGACCAATTATGAGCTGCTCAGAAACATCTCTTGACATTTTTAGAGTGCAATGTAGGAAGGGTTCACCTATTTAATTATGGCTCTTTAAAACAGGGAGCTACAACTCAGTGAGAGTCATTGCACTGACGGGGGAAGGGAAAAAACCTTGTCTTCTGGCTGAAATGGTTATCAGTTTTTAGATCAATCACCCTTATGCAGGTTTTTCCATTGGCAGCAAGGGATTAAGATACTTAAAACCAACATATATCACATTGAATGGATTGTATGGCAGGAGGAAGGAAAAATGAGAAGATACTTAAAATGCATACCATACCATGTTTATGAAAAGTCTAAAACAGCACAGGTGTTAAGTAATTTACCTTACACTGTCTCACCACAGTTTATAGCATAAAGTCCTGCTGGAAGCTTAATATTTCTTTTGCATATTTTTAAACTGGCCTTGCCAGCATCCATCCAAATTTCCTTTTCCTAAAGCCAGCTTTGTCCTTAAACTCAGATCACTTGGAAATACAAAACAACAGCAAATAAACCAGGAATATTCAAATTCTTGAAATTTGCAGGAAGAACTGGTGGTTTTGGCTCCCAGAATTAGGAAAAGGAACTTTATTGGGAAGATCCCAGCTTGCCATCAGATCCATGTTACCATAGCATCCTCTGAAACATATTGGGATTCAAATTTTCACGTCTTTCTGAATAACATTGTCAAAAATCCTCTATTTTCCACCCTAATAAATAAAATAAATGTCACCTCATAATAATAGTAGCTATTATCATATATAATTTACAAGCATAAAGTTGTAAGTAAAGCAGTGACCCTGAAAAGGTAGCAAATGCCCCAATATCTGGGGAGAGCCAGGAGTCTGAAAATACCCTTGAAGTGCCCCAAGATGCCACCTTAATGCATTTAGAAGACAAAGATCCTTGTTAGAAATTACATTTTGCATGAGTTTTGAGAAAGTCTTGGGATTTATAGTTTTTTTACTTGCTGGAAATTTTTCCATCAAGATTAGCAAAGACAGATACAGAATTTATTACTGCAAGTGTTTTCTCTGGAAATGCAAAGCTCACTCAGCAATCTCATCATCAAAGACCAGATAAATGCTATGTCACCTATACTGATAAAAATGCCAGACAATTTCCAATCCCTAATATAAAGTTCTTAAAGCAATGCATAACAAGATAACACTCAAATATGGCTTGAACTGACTGCCCAAGGCTTCAAAGAGGAGGAAACAAGAAAACTGAACTCCAAATAGTTCATTCAGACCCCTGGCTGTGGTCTTAACCAGCACAAAAACTGCTTTTTATACTGCTCCTCTAGTTCTGATTCTGGGTCCTTGCACCTGTGCAGAGCTCAGCTGCCTCTTCTTCATACCAAATTATTAAACTTGGCTCAAAAAATACCCCAAACAATCAGAAAAATGTTACTTTAAGTGTGTGCAGAGATTCCCAAACATTGTTTTGTGATGATTAAGTGGTCCAAGGGCTTTAACTTGCTCCGTTTCTGGCTATGAAGAGGTGGTCAAAAAAAAGAAAACATTTGCCTAATGACACTGCTTTACTTATGCTATGCAGTCATGAAGAGAAAAAGCCCCCTCTGGTCTGCAGAATTGTAACTGCTCTCTGTTTGAGACAAATCTCTTTATCAAAATACAGTTAACAGTGCAAAAGTAAGAGAATTCCTGTTTCAGTGTGATAAGAGGATCACAGAAAGTGCCCTTGTTACTTCTCTAGAAGAGGCTGGATATTTATAGAATAATCCTGGTAGTGGCTTCTCTAATTAATGTTGAAAAGTAGTTAACATTGTCACTCCCTGTTTTAAGTAACTCATAATTTTATGAAACACCTCCCATTTGTGCTCCAATTTTCAGTGTGGGTTTAATGTCAACATTTGAAAGTGTGAAGAAAAATTCTTCCAGATTCTCAGGAAGAAAAGACTGAAAAGAAATGTGCTTTGAATGTCTGGAGTTTGAGTACTTACATTTGCAAAGGACCATATCAAGACCTATGACTGTTTTGGGAGAAATTTTTACTAACTTTTTAATATATACATAAAGTTATTGAATGAGCATTTGCTGAGGGAATTGAGACAGGTTTTCTTTTCCCCATGCTACCCCCAGGAAGGTTGTTGGCTAAGGAATCACAGACAAAGTTAAGAGTTAGAAAGGTCTGTGTTCAAGCTCTCAATTTTCTCTTTTAACTAACACCAGCTTGGGCCATACATATCCACAGCCTTAGCTGCTTGTGTCTTATTAGCAGAATACATTGACACTTGAAAGAAAAAAAGAAATCAGGAAAAGCTTTCTCATCTGGAAAATGCAGTGCTCCCACAAGTACTTAAGTGTTGTCCCGGGTTATGGGAGAAAGAAAAGATTTTTATTGTGACCATCCTGTGAACAATTGCCTACAAAGTGCAGAATTTTTGGTGTGCCTGCAGCTGTAAATATGTTTATTGAGCCCTCAGTTTTTAAAGGTTGTATAGAATTCTTTCAGTTTCTTGGAATTCAGACTTTTGTTTATCCTTAAAACTAAGCCTTTTGTGCAATACAGTAAGATCAAAAAAAAAAAAAAAAAAAAAAAAAATCAGCTAAATTTGAGACTTCCAAGTCTGGGAATTAGTATTAAACAACACTGATAAATGACTCTTGATCTTGTAGTGATAGCAGTTATGGTTTCTGGTAATTTTCCTCTTCTCTGACTCCTCAGGTATCTCCTAGTGATCTTCCCATGTTAAGGAGTGGTATGTTTAGCCCAGGTGAACTGGATAAGGGTCCTGAACTCACAGTGCAGCTTTTTGCTTGGATAAACCAATTGCCAAGTGAAGCAAAACCCAATCCCTTGTCCTAAACAGTGTGAGGGAAAAACTGGAAATCCTAAGAACAAAAAGCTCAGAACCACATAATGAATCCACAAGGCCATTTGTGTGATACCATATTGCAGATCTCCAGGGAAAGAAAGAGTCCTTTAACAACATCAGAAAATTTTTAAAGTCAGGATCAGAGAGCTTCAGAAAGTGGTATTTCCTGAAAATGATACCACATATCCCTGATGAAAGGAAATATGAACCTGTAGAATTAAGTGACAATGCTCTGGGAGATGAGATGACAGCTGTTCATGATTGATTCTAGGCAGAGGTTAAGCCAAAGGCTAAACCTGTCTCTGAGCAAGAAGCCATGTGCTGAAGTCTCATGTTTTGAGGGTCTAATTTCTGTGGTTAGATGAGGTTGCAGACTGTGTGTTGGCTTTCCCTGCCAGCTGGGAGGGAGTGCTGCTGTTAAATGATCCCTTTTAAAATCCTTTCACGCTTATCGATCAGCATTAGTTCAAGAACCTTTCAGGGAGTACTCAAGAGGTTGCATAAAGAAGTGGTAAAAAAAAAAAAACAAACCAAGAAGGAGCCTGGTGTGGGTCAGCATCAGGCCTTCAGTGGGATATTTCCTGACTCCAGCACTCAGATGGGTTAACAGATCATTTGATGACTGAAAGTCATGGCCACTGAACAGGAGGCTTCTCAACTGACCAAGGCCTGAACTCAGCTGCTGTGTCTTCACATCTTCAACCCAGTTTAAAGGTGTTGGGTATTGGATCCAAACCCTTTCTATTGCTTGAGGACACTGGTAGTGTTATTATTTGATAAACCATTAATGATGGTTCTGCCTAAATAGGAAATTTGCCCTTTCCTATTTTTTCTTGAGACCACCAGAAGCTTTTGCTTCCAAATAGTGCAAAAGGTTTGCAGTTGAGCTGGCTGGTGTGAAGAATGAGCCTTTCAAGACCCAAGCTGTACTTCCAGCACTATTCTCTGTTACTGAGTGGTAGACATATTCTAGATACCTCAGTGAAGGGCACTGGGCATTGATGAGAAAAAAGGGCAGGTTGTGGGCTTCCCAAGAGCTGATAGAATTTTATCTTTCTGATTAGACTCAGTGCCATGGTAGTGAGTTATAAATTCTGTATCAAACGTGGTGATGCCACCCTCCAAACAAAGTTTCTAAGTCTAATATTTCAAGGTAATCAACCTCACTTGAAGGAGCAATGAAGTTTCTCTCTTGACAGGTTCAGTCTGATGCTTTCCAGTTGCTCAGAAGTACCTCTCTTGCTGTCATTGTACATGGCTTATTGAGTTTTATAAAAATGGTTTGCAAGTGAGTTTAGAGGGAGATGTGTATTATAGCACTTTCCAAATTAATTTATCTCACATAAGTGTTTTCTAAAAGTCAAGAACCAAAAATAGAACTAGGAGTAGTTTTCAGAAGCCTATTACTACATGGCCTGCTCCAGGGAAATGAACAAAATAAAGTTTAAATGCTTCTTCATTGCCAATAGTTCTTGTTGATCCAATTATAACTTCTCTACCTAACATTACACAAGACTGATTTAGAGATACCTGTCGAAATTGAGCTGAGAAGAAATGCATTAAAACATTTATGCTATTACAATATACACAAAATGCATTAAAGTAATGATAGTGGCCTGACAGAAACTCACAAAATCAAAGACTTTCCAAGGGGAGGTTGAAATGCCACTTTTAACACAACCAGCAGAGAGATTACAGCTTTTGTGGAAGATGAAATTACATGCTTTTTTGAGACTCTCTAGTAAAGAATCACTCAGGCACATTGTAATGGTTTTAAAATTATATGGTATTTTAATCCTTTGCGTTTCTCTTTGTATTATGTAAGTTAGATTTCTATCAACATTTCAACACCCTATCTGAGTCAAATTATTGTATTTTCTTTACTTTCTCTTCTTCCAGGAGTAGTAGTATTTGGTATAAGCAGTCTCAGTTCTAGAGACCCTTCTCATCTGGGGAAAACTAAGGGCATTTTTGTTTAAACTTTACTTCTAGGTCACCACTGATGTAGCTTTAGATCCATTAGCTTTGAAAATTTGCTCTTAAAATCTAAAGTCTGGTGAAGGACTGTTGGAAAGAGTGCAAAATCCTAATTATTCCAGACAGTGGTGGAAGGTGTTAGCTAGGACAGCTCTGACCAGGACAACCCCACTCTCTTTTATTGATTGTCTTGTTAAAGCTTCATACGCCCATATTTCATACTGCTTGACTGATGGAAAAAAGGATTTTCACTATTGCACTTGTGCATAAAACTACATATGGTAAAACAATTGGCACCAACTGGTGACTCGAGGTGTTCACTGAAGCCAGGCTGACTTACATCTCAGTGTTACCAAACACAATGCAATTGGAGATAGAGAGGATCCATCCCTTTTTTTGGTGAAATTAGAAGTGAGAATGGTCACAGATCCTCACTGGTAGCAGTGCTAAGAAGCACGAAAGCTCCTATAAAAACTCTTAAAGAAGGATGGCTATTTCATTCCTCTTAACAGAAAAACAATCTGATATTATGAAGACCTCAGCACCAATGACTTTATTAACAAATTTTCAGAGTTTTTCAGTGTCTCTATAAAACCCATGGGAAGTTGAACTGTTGCAGCAGGAACACTATTTAGTTCACAGCCCAAGCAGTCTTTCCCCTTGGTGAACTAACAAGTTTTTGCTGTCAAAACAATGGTGAGGGATAAGGTTAATAAATAAGTAAATACAGTCCAATAAATAGTGCCCAATACATACAATGGATGAATTGACAGGGACAAATCTGAGCATTTGTATTTTTCTCTAATGCATTTTTTATGTTCATAGCCCTTTGCATTGAGCCACATTTACTCTCTGCACTAAAAACTTCCCTGTGCCAGAATAAATGTGAGGGATAAGGTGAAAGTCTAATAAATAAAGTAGATGATCTGAAAGATATGATTATTAAACATCAAGGACAAAGCAAAGCATTTCCATTTTGTGCTAAAGCCTTTTTTATTGTCAGTCTATTTCACCACTTTCTTATTCTAGCTTTTGGTAAACTATCCAGGCAGGCAAACAAATGACTGAAAAATTATAAAAATTGTAAAGAAACTACTCATCTAATATATCTTTTATAAAAATTATTATTTTGACACAAATAATAAAAGAACTATCATCTTCCCTGTGCCTTGCAGGCCAGGACACATGGAGGTTTGGTTCAGTGCTTTGCCCATGTCAGCATGTTGGCTGGGGGAGCTGGCCCAGACTTTTGGCCATTCTCCCTGAAAGTCAAACACATGAAGTGGTAGCTGTGCAACACAGCTCTTCCTGGGCTGCTCAGAGGTGGCAGATGCTGCTTTCTAGGGAGGATGGAGAATTTTGATGATTAGTTACACCCCGTTGTAGTTCCTGGAAAAAACAGCCTCAGAGGCCCTGTATTTCCCTGTTAGTTAGCATAGGTTTTAATGCCCTTCTCCTGGTAGCCCCCCAAAATTACTCTAAATAAGGCTCACCCTTCGGCTCTTGATCTTGAGGGGAGAGGCTCCAGGTAGAGAAACTCTGGTTTGGGATTTCACAGTCTCTGGTTTGGGATTTCACAGTCTCTGGTTTGGGATTTCACAGTCTCTTCTCAGGGTGGATGCAACTGGTTTGCACCATTTGATATTGAAAACTTGAGCTTTTTCTTGAGCATCTTTCAAGAATGGGAATGAAAGTTTATGAAAAAGCCCACCTATGCTCAGCACAAATTCAGGAGTGCTTCAGAACAATGCATTTGAATTTTAAAAAGCTTTCTTAATGCTCCCTAACTACAGAGATTTTGTTGGGTCTCCCTAAACCAGGACATTTTGCTATTAAAACATAGCCAGCTCTTGAGGACTGGTTCAGCATCTGAGCAGCATGGGCTAGGAAGGACTCCAGTGTAAAATAACTGCTGATGAAGGCAGTGCTGTGGGAAACTTGCCAGGAGTATAAAAGAAAAAGATACCATGGCAGAATATAAAAACAGATAAATAATAAATTGCCACTTCGTCTGGAGCCGTGGACTGTGCTAGTATTTACAGTTTTGAAAGGTTTTATAGAGAAAGTGTTTTATTTTTTTATGTTTTGAAATATATAGCAACATAAAAATGTAATGGTTGGCTTAACCTATAAAGAGTTTTCTAATCAGTAAGTTCCTGACAGAAGGTGGAATTTGTATCTTGGTGCAGAGCTTATTTATTTTTTTAGTTTTCCTTTTAATTTTCAAAGTCCAGGATGCCTTGAAGCTGCTTGATGTTATAGGATAAATTTTCAAAGCTGCAAGCAGGAGAGATGCCAACAGGAAAAACATCAAGCAAAGCCTGAGTTCTCTACGTGCATCTCCTGCCTTGTGTTCTGAGAATTTCTCCTGTGTTTCTGCATAGAGTTTGCAAGTGAAATTATAGATTGAGCCTCTTATTTTCCTTCTTCCATCTTATGTGGAAATTAATAAAGTAATTAAATGTTACATTTAGTGTTCAGTGAATTACTTGGTTGTTTAGTAATTATTAGTGTGATTACAAAGTGCCATAAACAACGGTGTGGCTCAGATGTGCAATTATGTTCAGTATATGCTGAGCTGACACCCAAGGAATGGATTTTGCTGATTTTGCAGGCAATTAATAAAAGCTCATGCAAAGTGGCTTGTGCAAGGAGCTGTAAATAATGGCACAGAGCACATTTTGATGTTCAGGTTGTGCTTGTGCTTGCACTGAAGCTCACTGCTAGTGAAGCCAAATGAGGGCTTTATTTAACTTGTTCCTTGTGAAATGGAATTTAAGTAAAAGATAAAGGCAGTTCTGCTCACCAGTAGCTTCTGCCTTGCTGTTTGCTCTCTCCTGCTGGGGCACCTGTACTGAGGAAGTGTTGATACTCTCTGTTGCTGAGGATTTTGAGGACTTATGTGATTCTGGCATTTGTGGCTTTCTATAGTGTTGTTTTTCTGTGATTGGCATTTAGGCCAGAATCAAATTTATTTTCTCTCCTGTTGCCATGAGTCTGATGAAGTTATCTGTGACTGCTCCTGGAAACTTTCATGTTTTTCTTTCCTCCTTGATGGCCTTTTTAGTGTAAAATTAGACTGTGTGTGACTGGCACTGCTGTCTGCTCAGGCTGATTGTCCAAGACTTTGTGTTCTTCCATTTCCTGGAATAAATTTTGAAAAGACAGCAAACGTTCATCCAAAATGAATGAAGTCCTGGCTCACAAGTCACAGCTGCCCCATAAACCACTGCCAGGGAGTAGCTTGTAGGAAAGGTCAGCCACAACTAAACACTTTTTACAGCAGTTAGCTGCTGGGTTATCTCATTGCAAGGAACACAGATATATTCACCCGTCCTCTTTAAGCTGTGAATACTGAGGCTGTCTCAGCACTGCTCCATTTCTTTAACTTGGCATTAAGCTTCATTTTACTAGCTGGGGTGCTTTGTAAAGAGCTTCTCCCAGTAGTAGCCAAGGTGTTGGGGTGTCAGGAAGACACATTGCCTCTGATTGTGCAGAGTAAAAGGGGCCATCCCAATCCTTCCCTCCTCCTTTTCCTTCTCCTGCTCCTTCCTAAATCTGTTCCCCAGCGTGCTGGGGTTTTATGCATTTCAGTGAAAAAGCTGTGAAGAGCTCAGCTCCTGGTGGCACTGTAGTTATTGCTCTTTCTTCAGCCCCTTTGGCACTTTGAGTTATTTCCTGCTGAACTTGAGAAGACTGATTTATGGGGGTTCTTGGCTTATGGAGAGAAACAGGAGAGGAAGAAGCTGGATTGTGTGGCCCAGATAGAACTTGACATGAAGAGAGTCAATGCAATTCCAGGAAAATGTCCTTATCTGGATTCTTCCTTATTAATGTGAATTAAACCACAGTTTATAAATTGCCAGGATATTAACTGTACTTCAACCTATAGAGTGCTGTAGCTTTGTAGGGTCATGAAGCTGCTGCTGCTTCTGCCTCCTGAGCTCTGCCAGAGTCTCCATCTGCAGCACCATCATCACTGAACAGATAAGGACATTAAGGACATGGAGTGGCTGGAGCAAGTCCAGAGGGGGGCCACAAAGATGATAGAGGGCTGCAGCACCTCTCCTGGGTTGACAAGCTGAAAAAGGTGGGGTTGTTCAACTCTTTGGGGTTGTTCAGACTTTATCAGGGCCTTCCAGCACCTGAGGGGGTTACAGGAGAGTTGGAGATGGATCTTCTCCAAGCACACGTAGCTAAGAGACAAGGAGTTATGGTTTTAAGCACAAAGAGGGTAGATTTAGGAATTTGGATTAGATTTTAGGAAGAAATTCTTCAGTGTAAGAGGGGAGAATCTCTTGTGTGGACAGGGTCTGCATGTAGATCACTGGCCCCTCTGGTGCCACACCACTTGGTGTTCCTACCATCTAAAGGGACATGAGATGATCTATGCCAATCTTTTTTAACTCTGGTAAAAAGCAGTAGGAATTGCACTTTACAAAGCCTGGGTGGCTTTTTTATGGCAATCCCATCAGACCAGCACCTCTTTGAGCTAAACCCCCCACACTGCAGGATCAAGAGCAAGGAAATGGTGTTTGGATGAAAGAACCTGAATATCATATATAGTCTTGTATGAGCAACTCACCTGCCCCACGACTTGAACCAACAAACCCCAAGTGCAGACACTGCCTGGGCACTGTCAGGAGATCCAGGTGAACAAGTGTAGTGGGCAGAGAAGGTTTTAATGGGTCCTGATGCATTAAGAGGCAGATAAGTTAAAGCAAGGAAGTAGGATAAGCCATGCAGGGTGTAATGCTCCAACTTAATGCCAGGAAGCAGCTTCTGTGAAGATGAAAAGACAACATCCATCCTGACAATTCACATCCTTTCTACTTTTTAATTTAATTTTATTTTATATATATATATTTATATATATATAGTGGCAACCTGTGCTATCAGAGATAAAAAAGTGATGGTCTGAGCGGAAGGGCTCTAATAGAAAGGGGCCTCTGCTTCCTGCCCTGTAGTGCCTGCTGGCTCCACACAATGTGCCATTGTGTTAAACCTTCACAACAAAAATTAAATCTACTTTTGCCCTCCTGGGTTTGTGGCATTTCTTGCAGCCTTGTCAAATGAGGAGCACACTAACAGTATTTGAACAACACAGTGGTGCTGCTTATTATAATAGTTATGTAAAGTAGTTTGCCGCCAAGCAATTAGACCAGGGCTAGGGACCAGATATAAAGACTCAGTTTTGTTTCTGAATGCAGTGGGAGACAGAGGAGAAGCTGGAAAAAAAAGGAAAATAGTGTTAAACTAATCCTAACCCAGTTTCTGGGTTCGTTTTCTCATTGCCAAGTTCTTGTTTGGAAAGTGCTTGGAGCAGCAGAAACAAAATTCAGTGTTTGCTCTTCTTTCACCCCCTGCCTTGTTTTACTTTCTCAGCACTCTGGTCTGACACTTTCTCTCTGACAGCCAGAAACAGGGATGAAAAGCCTCACCCAGTGCTTGGCAGTGTTTTCACTCCAATCCTGATGTATATATCAGGAAATGGAGTCATTGCATTTGCTTTGCTCCCAGGCAAACTCTTTCAGTGCTTTGGTGTGAACACTTCCCTTAACATCTCTCTGTAGACCCTGACCAAATTGCTCCTTGCACTCCCAGAGGTTCAGACGCCCCATACTGGAGATGAACCCAGCAGCCCTTTCCCTGCCATCTGGGTCAGATTTCCTTTCAGGTGGTCTCTCTGCCTTCTTCCATTAGGAAGTTATCCTTCTCACTTTACTCAGGTATTTGCAAGTATTGCCTCCCCTCTATGGGTTGGTAGGAAAGCAGGGCTATGGACATGTGCTTTGGACACTCATCACAAGTCTCTGGACTTTTTTTTTTTTGTTTTTTTAAAAAAAATGATTGTAAACAGATAGGGCCAGGTCAGAGGATACAATTGCCCAGAGCAAGATGATGTCACTTCAAGCTGTTTGTCAGTAGATAAAAAAATGACAGTGTCACCTTTGGGTGGTTCTTTGATATACTAAACCCCATTTTCTTCCATGAATTTCTGGAGGAACAAAGTGCATTCAGTATAATGGAGGTTTGGCACTGGAGTCAATGGGAATGATTTTTTTGACCTCAGTTTGCTCTGGACCTGGTCCCTGGTTTCCAGCAGTGAATTTCCAGTGCCAGCTGAGCCCTGCAGAGTGGGCAAGAGTCATCTCCATGGCACTGAGGCAAGCTCAGTAAATAAGAAGAGACAGTTTCCTTCTCAACAGGTGAACCAAATCCCCAAAGTAATGTTATTTTTTCTCCCAAGGAGCCCAAAGGTTAATTTGAAGTGCTCCTGGCCTTCCATGAATCAAATGAAGTAATCCCATGCCTGAGTTTTAAAAGCATCCATAAATTAGAAGGGTGTAGTGTGCAGATCAAAAAGAGGGTTATCAAAGATTAATAAAAAGAGAGAGAGAGACTCTGCCAGACACTGTCTCATCACTCCAACTAAGCTGGAGGGCACATTCACCTACTTGGGCCTCAGTTAGCACAAGCTGTACCATAAACCATGGGGTAACAATACAAAAATATCAGAAGGCAGGAATACAAGTAAGATATTTTGAGAATGTGGATAAAAAAGTCTGTGGAAAAAAAAAAAAAAGGAGAATGAGTTGAATATAGGAGAATATAAGGAGAAAAAAAGGAAAAATCTAAGAAAATCTTCCCAGCTATTTTATCCTATTGAACCCTGGTTATTCTTTAATAACTCTCAGCTCTATCTGAAAGGCAAGCCATGTCATGAAAAGAAATGCCAATGGAAAACCAGGAGTTTTCTGGCAAAGGCATTCATGACATAGAAAGAAAAACTGTTTTCTCAAAGAAAAAAATAAAATGTGGTCATGCAAAGGAAAAAGCTTTTCTCACAGAAGAAATAGTCAAGACTCCATGAAACCAACCTAATTTTGCATTTTCAAATGATGCTGGAAATTTCTCCAGGCCATAATAAATTGCCATAGATATGCAGGGGACTCTTTATGCATCTTAATTTTTAGCTCTTAGTTAGTGTCCTCTGCACCCCTCTATGCTTACCCTTAAACAGTTCATACCAGAGAGGGGACTGGGCCTAATGGGTAAGGGGAACACTGAGGAGTGTCCTTTGACAGGGGACATTTTGCACCAGTCCCCAGACCAACAAAACTTTCATCCTGGAAATTCTTGTATATACCTGGTTTGGTCCACTTGAGCAGAAAGCATCTTGTTTGACCACTGCTGAATCTCTCAGCCACAATTAAAAAACCCCACAAATCCACAATTATTGCATTTCAATCACACTGCCTGCTTGACTCTGGTTAAAATTTTATTGAACTGAGGAATCTTTGGGAGCTCATATTTTGTACAATAGTCTGTGTTGCCAGGCAGCAGTTGCAAGAGCAGGAGAAGATGGAGGAAAAAGACCAAGGACTATGTAAAAGCAATTTCAACACATTGTAGGAAGGTGAGAGAAACCTGATACCCAACTCATTGCTTTTTTTTCATGGATAATTATATCTAATTGAAAAACGTGGGGAGAAAACATTAACATCGGAGTTGGAACAAGCAGATCCGAGCTTGCATCTCCCAGTGCCTGTGAAAGTGGTGACCTGCCAAGACTCCAGCTGCACCAGGGTCCTGCACAGACTGGGGGAGTGTCAGCAGCACTTAAGCCCTCAGCTGCTCTGCCTAAGGCCATGCCAAGGTGCAGGGCTCTGTACTCAATGTGCAGTCTCTGCATCTCACATCCCCACACATGGGAGCACAGAGTTTCAAGGGAGACACATTAGGTGGCAAGAGGAGCCAAACACACTGCAAAACTCTGCATCTTTCAGCAAGTGTCATTTCCAGTGCAAGTCCCAGGCCATAATGCTCTGAGGATCTTAGGGACACTGGCTCTAACATGAGGGAGATGTGATCTTGGGGTGTTTTATCACAGCCAGCAAATGGTTTTTCAAGGGTTTGATCTGAGCAAGTGGATAAAGATCTTGACCTTGTGAAGGGTCTCGTGTGGAAGTCGTCACTGCTGGTACCCACCAGCAGCAGGAACTTGGGCTCCATGTGGACTTGCAACACTGGAAGTCCCTGGCCCATTTTCTTTGTTTCATCCCAGCTTAGCTGAGCTCTACTGCTTTGTCTTCTTCTCCAAGGCCAGACCCTGTCTACCTATCACCTATTACCTCTGAATTTCTTCAGAAAAGCAGATGTGCAGTATTTTAAATGCTGTGCAGAACCTCTGTCTGCATAGCCTGCCCTAAAAATGGTGTTTGTGTGTGTGTGTGCATAGGGCAGGCCAGTCAGTAACCTGGTTTCTACATGGTTCTTTGTAGGGACACTAATCCCCCTAATGATGCTGAGGTTGCAGGGGTGCATTTAAGTCACCAAAACTCCAGCCTAGTCCTTTGCTTTATTTTCAGTGTATTTCGTAATTTACCATAGATGAAAACAATGTCACAATCCTTATTGCCCATCCCTGGAAGGTCTTCTGATGACCAAGAAAAGGATGGCTTCTACCTCCTGCAAATCTAGGAGTAAATACCTCATCTTGTCCCTTTGCAAATATGAATGGAGGGTCCTCTTGCCTAATGAACATTTGATTGAATCCTGAAAGGAACTCAACTCAGACAACACTCTGTTTGCTCTCATTTTCCTTGTTTGCTGCTCAGCTTGCCTGGCAGCTGCTGGGAGCCCAAGGATGTTTGGTTGAGTGGTCATAAATGTGCAGATTGAAGTCATGTTGGTAAGACATCAACATGAGCAGTAAGTCTGTTCAGATTTCCCTCTCATATGATGCTGGTTTATTACTGAAGTATCATATTTGTTTGTTTTCTGTGTCAACAAATAAAAATAGTGATTTGAATAAGAGACCTGGTGGTTCAATTGGAAAACTGTGTTAGTAGCTGGGGAAAATAAGAATATTATGCAGCTCAATGGACATAACTTTTTTTTTTTAATATACTTCAGTCTGTCATTCAGTTGTCCAAAACATGGTGAATACTACAATCACATTAAATGAAAGCCTAAAGTAAATTTCCTGTCATTATGGCTATCCTAAAAACTTTGTAAACTGATGTATTTCAGCATTCCTATTCATGTTTGGCTTCTAGAAGTCGTTTATTTCAGAAGACAACCAAAAACTGAGATGTGAACCAGCATCAGCTTGTGTTTTAAGAAAAAATACCTTTCAGATTTTATATCTACATGAATTGCCAGCAGTCAGTTAAACAGCTCAGTTCTAAATGCAACAGGATTTCATTGCTGGTGTTCTAAAGCTGCAATTAAATCACCCTCCACCCTGATTCCAGAAACCAACAAATCCTCCTCCTGTTTTCTGCAGTAAGTTGTGTTCCTAATTTCTTCTGAAGTTCTGAAGAGGTCCTGATGTTACAGCCCAGATATCAGAGCATGAAACAATTCCTGCTCTATTTTGGATATGATACAATAGCAAGATTCCACCTGCTGGAAAGCATCTATTAGTACAGCACTGATCCTCTTTATTCCTAGACCAGGGTTTTCATTATTCCTGAGCTTTTATTGATTCCTTCCTCCCCTCAGTGTTGTGTTAAGTTGCATAAATATATGCAGACTTCAGTATGCATCTGGGGGGATATTTGTTATTTATACTGCATGTGATTACCAATCTAATTATAAAACTTCAGTTATCCAGCCTGGGAACAGAAAGAGCCTCTCCCAAGCTGGCCGTCCATTTACACAAAGTGATCCGTGCATGGATAAAGCCAGGACACACACAGAAGATGCCTAAACTTCAGGCAGCAGAGCTGCAAGGGGATGGTTCTCCAAAACAGACCCTCCACTTCCCTCAATCCTAAATTTGACAGCTGAATTTTTGCAGTTGCCTCTCTTACAGGTTGTGTTCTGAAAGTAGGTTTGGGATGAAAAGGCATCTACCAGCACGTGGGTTCTGTGGCACATTTTGCCACAATATCAGTGAACTAAAAATGCCCAGAATGGAAGGCTGGGGTAATACTGGGAATGGTAATGTCATAACAGCAGAAAGGACATTGGTGTGCAATAGGATTCACTCCTTTTTGAAAAGGTGGTTTGTGTATGCTCAGGTATTTAAATGTGTGTTTGATTCCAGGCTGCTTCCTAAAGACCTTGTTTCACCTAAAAATTTTTCCTGCCTGCCACTGGAGTTTCAGCTCTAAGGTACCTAGAACTATGTTTGAAAATTACATGGAAGTGCCCTTGAGATTTTCACTCCACAAATCAAGCTAGTTTGCAAACCAAATCCTCATCTTTAGAAATGTTTCCTTTTGTGCAGGAAGTGCTTCTTTATGTTGCAGTGGAGGAGAAATTGAACAGGTGTGGCACAGCATAGAGAAAAGCCTTGATTTGACATCTTTAAATAGTTTCAATCAACCAGGAGCATTCAGCAGCTTGCAAAATAATCTAATGCTTCCTTAATGCAAGTATTGATGAATAACAGCTCACAGATTTGGAGTGACAGAGCTCCACTCTGATGATAATTGCCACCAACTACCTTTGCAAAGCAAAGACCATGTGCCTGGCTGTTTGCACACCTGCCAAAGAATCCCAGGCTCTCCACAGTGGTTTTTTTTTTTTTAATTCATTTCCACAGATGAAGGTTGAAATAGTTCCCCAGGCTGGTCACTGGACTGAGTATTGCTGTGTAGGACAAGCTCTGCCTGTGTTCACTGCCTGCCCTGGACTTCCCTGCCTTCAGTTTTAAGGGTAATAATAAGGCTGTGGACATAACTTTCCAATATGGAATAATTTAAAAACATTAATTAAAAACTTTAGAACGAGGCAGGCATTTTTTGCCTGTGTTGTTACCTTGAAAACCCTGAAGGTTTTGGGATTTTCAGGAATGGAGTGAAACCAAATTGGCTGAAATGAGGTTTATAGTTAGAAAACTGGCTGTGTGAGGTAACAGCACAGGAGCTGTTTTCTTGGAATTATTTAGATAATAAATATGTGCAATTCAGTATTTTTTTATTTCAATCCCTGAAAACTCTACTTTGAATCCAAGCCTATGCTTGTACATTATTATCAGCTACAGAAATTCTATGACTATAGTTAAAGCCTGTTTTTGTATCATGAGCTGGAAGAGAGTTCAGCACGTTCTTTCATATCATTAATAATTTTTCATTGTAACAGTTAAAAGTTTCCAGTTAGGGATTTGCTTTGGGCTCAACATAAAAAAACCCAGAATATTCTGAAATTAAATTAAAAAAAAAAAATTACAAGAGGAAGTAATTGAATCCCCAAAATGCTTCATTGCTTTGTGTCCTCAGGATTGGAATTTGCTTCTCCTTTTTAACCTTCTGCTGCATATTCTAACACAGAGTGCTTTTAAAAGACTAAAATAAAGCTTGTTGAAAAATAAAAACACTTCTTGTGAAGTCAAAATACTTCTGTTCAAAAATGTCAAGAGGTTTATGCCTGTCCTGGGCAAAGATAGCAGAAAGCAATAATTTGAATTAGATGATGTAGAAATGGGTTGTTCTGTCATGGTCATTCTGATCCTGAGATTTCCATTTAACCTGGAAACTTGCTATGGCTGACAATATAAAGTATGTTGAATGAGTTACTAATTTTGGTTGGTTTGGAAAAGAAACCAAGAGTAAATAAATACTCATTCTTTCCTAATAAATCTAGAAATACATCTGTTAACTTCTATTTGAAAGTAGGCCAACCCTCTTGAAAGTTCCAAGAGCATCTCCTGCAAGTTGTGCAAACACAACTGATCACAAGAAATTGTGTGGTTGAACCCTGGATTTTACCTTGCAAACAGAAATCTAGAGATTCCCCTTTTCTTATCTTTTGCTTTTTCAACAGGAATAATTTCCTCCATAATTTCCTCCAGCAACAGCCTCACTCTCTGGATGAGTTCTTCCAAATGATGTGCACGTGTAGCTGTGCAAAGGTTGGCACAGATGGACCTGGTGCATGGTTTGTGCCAAGATTGCTCCGTGTGATTGTTTTGTAACAGTTGTCACAGATATTTTAAGGGCAGCTTTTCTTTCTTTTCTGAAATCTGGGCCGGAAAAAAAAGCAGCAGCAGGCTTTTTAACAGAGCTTATGGTTAAATAATCTTTTCAGAGATATTTACATTTCAGCTAACACTTGTTTCTCTCAGGAGAAATTATTTCTTCTGAGCTCTGTTTTCTTTTTGACTTTGCCAGTCTCTGGGCCCCCATTTGTATTTGCATCCCTCTCCCAGGGCAGGGAACACCCCCAGCAGAGAGGCCACCCAGACTTTGGGAGCTACAAAGGGGACCCAGCCCCTCTTCATCCTCTGATGACACTTTGCAGGCTTTTCCAGGGCCATTGCTCCCTTTCAGCTCCATATCACACCCTGCCAGAACTATTCAGCAGGCACATTTGTAGCCTTTCTTCCAGGATACTCACTCACTTGTCACAAGACTGTCACACTCATCTCTAAAGGAAAATACATACCCTTGGGAGCAGGGTTCTCCCCAGAGTGAAGTCAGGTTTTGCCAGGGTGATTGATTTCATGCTGGCTCTGGCCACAGGATGTCAAGCTTGCTTTAGTGTTGGCAGGGAGTGCAGATTCTTGTGCAGTGGAGGAGGCTTGTTTTGTCTATTTGTTTTTTATCAGCTCGCCATCTTTAGAAGAGAAGATTTTGTCACTTTCTTCTATTATAGATTCCTAGAGGTATTTGTTGTCTCTGTCATCTCCCAAGCTATTGCAGTGTAGCTGGATCCTGCTTTGCTGCAGGTCTCCTCTTCAGTGCTGCCCCAGACACTGGTGGCCTCTCAGTTCTCCTGGAAATCCAATCTGCACTCTTAATCTGATGGCTCAAAACCAGAAGTAGATTAAAAAACTCCTACACACGATGCTGCCTGAACTACAGAGGAAAAATGTCCACTGAGTTCAGTGGGGGCAAGATTAGCCCTCAACATTTGCCCATTCTGAAAACAAAATTAATCCCTTAGAATTTTATTTGGCTGGGAGAATATTCCCACGTTTTGAGTGACTGATTTTCTGCTATGTGCACATGCAAACCCTGCACTCCTTGAGTAAGGAAGAGAGCATTATATTTATTTTATCAGGCCCACCTGCTGGGTCCTGAAGGTGTGTGTTACTTTTATTCCTTCCTCTAGGAATTCATCAAACTACAGGAATGATGATGAATGGTAGGGAGTGATATATGAATGCCCATCACTGTAATTTTGCTTGTTGAGGAGGTTGCCAGGATTTATGAAGGCTGCTTTTGCAGGTTCATTGCATCATATATGAACAATAGATGTCCTGTTCCATGTTAGAAAACCAGTTTGACAAAAAAAAAAAAAAAGAGTAAATGTCATAAGGAACACTTATAAACAACTTCAGTGTAAAGCTGTGATCTGATAATGGCCATTCAGAAAAAAAGAGAAATTTCCATGCTGGAGAGAGAATGGTTCTTCAGGAAAGAGTGGTGATAGATACCACAAACCAGTGCTCATCATGTGGGGTGGAAATTTCTGCTTGACTCTACTTGCTACAAAGCTTGATCCCTCAGTCTCTGATCTCTCCCACTTGAAGTCAGTGGGAGTTTTTTGATCCTACAGTGATCCTATATTTTGATCCTACAAAATCCTATATTGCAGGACTCTGGTGAAGGTAATCTTTGGGTCTCTGTGTCAGATTAAGCACCTGTGTAAAGGGTTGTGAAGAAGTGACAACAGAGAGCCCTGAGCCCACCCGAGTTAAAACATTCAGCAGGGAATCATGGAGTGGAACAGCTCGTGTGGTGTTTGCTTTTGCTGAAAGATGAATGGGTTTTGTAGGCTTAGGAACTTCTTTCATCCCCAGGTAGGCATTCAGGGGTTGTAGTCATGTTTGCAGTGCTACGTGGGCCCTGACAAATCCAACCATCCTTGCTTCCACACAATGAGTTTTTAACTAATCTTTAATGAGTTGGTGGGGGGTTGATCCTTTTCTGAGAACTAATCCTAGAAAAAATATCTGCTGGCTAGGTTTCTAGTGTTGATCCCTGCCCTGGCTGGTCATATGTTCTGTTCTATATTTATATATAAAAGTGATTTTTAGGTGACAGCCACAAATATACACACCCTATCCAATCTCAGGTATTTGCTGCACTGTTTGACAGGGATGTTGCCCTCATTTCTTTTTGTCACTGGGGCTCTAAACCTTTTCTGAGAGTTACCCCATTGACTTCAGAACTATTCTTGAACTGTCTCATTTAGCATCCCTCTAAACAGCACATGGAAAATGCACAAAGATAATTTGTGTCCTCATTGAGATCTGGACTGCAGAAATTATCACAAAACAAATATGTGAAACAGTGAAGCTGTAAGGAAAGGATTATTTTACCTCTTGTGCTTGTTTCCTTTCTCCATAGTAGGGGGATCATGGTCTGAGGTGGTCTGGGCAGCACATGTCCTGACAGTGTTGTACAGATGAGCCTTGCAAAGGAAAAGGAGATTTCCTGAGATCCTGTTCTCATTTTTTATCATAGAGCTTTTTGCACTGGATGTTAATCCTTTCTAATTCAAAGTTGCATGGAGGCAAATTCAGAAAGTAGTCAGTAGTCCTCTGTTTTGAATTGCTTCTCAATCTAATGTCTAATGAGACTTTTTTTTTTTTACTTGTTGGGTATTTATCTCAAGAGGCATCTGGAGGCTCTGAAAAGGTTTATTATTCAGAATACACAGCCTCAAAATTCTGTTCCACAAGGGTGTCTGATGCCTCCCCACTTCAGTGCCTCTTCTGACAGGGTTCATGGCCCTTCTGAGTGGCTGAACCACATACAGCCTCTGCACCTCATTCTTCTGGTTCTGAAAAATCATCTTTTTTGTAGCAACTTTATGTGATAAGGGGGGGTATCCAAGGCAAGTGAATCAATGCCTCCTGACTGCATCTGTGTGCTTTAACAAAGTGATTCTTGAGATGTGTTTCTCTGAATTTCATGTTACTTAATGAGAGTTCCTCTAACAGCTTGGGCCCACTATCTAGGATAGGAGTTTCTCAGCCTTAGGATCCATTAGAATAAGTAGGAGTGGTTGTTCATAAAAACTTTGATTAAAACATTGTGTGAAATTGAGATACACTGTGAAGTAGGATCAAACTGGATAAAATCCTCCAGTATCTGTCTTTTTCTGTCATTGGAGTCTGTGGCTCTGAGGTCTCTCTTTTTGCTCCAAATTCTAGATTCTGTATAGGGCACTAAAGTCAATGAGGCTTAGAAAGGATTTTTTAGATGAGAAAGTCATCTTTAATTTCAGCTATAGTGCCTGTTGATCCCCAGAACAAATATTAACTCCTCTAGAGATGCCATCATTTTATGAGCAGAAAAGCTCTTCTAAATTACATTATATGCTCACATACTCCTTATTAAGATGACATGGAAAGGTAGAAATGAATAACAGGAGAGATCCAGACTCTGGTATCCATACTAGATCTATATATTCTTTTTTTTTTTTTTTTTTTTTTTTGGTAGCATTTATGGCTCAGAGGTATTCCATGAGGTAGAGGACTGACCACCTGTGGACAGGCAGAACTGGGAATTTTTGAAATTGTGGGGTAAAGTCTCTGTGCATCCTGGAAAGAACCTAAATGGGATTTTGAGCCATTTTGGGGATTAGGAATTCCTCCAAAACAGGGCCCCCTCCTGGGAGTTGTACAGCTCAGCTCAGGCACAGAGGAGGTGTAACTTAGTGTGTATGGATTGAAGGAGACAAGAATGGGTGCATTACTGATTTATAAGTAGGAACTTTCCTAATAGGTGAGTTCACCAGGCATATTTTTCTATGCATATCAAAACCTTGAATTTTCTTGAATTTTTTAACCATAATATTGCTGAAAATATCACTCTGTGCTGCTGAACTTAAGCCACAGCTCCCTTAAAAAGGGCTTTCTGTATGCAGGACTAAGCCAAATTCAACAGAGCAAATTTCTAATGCCTCCATTTTTGACACAATCTTTGTTTCCTTCCATTTTGGGGGTTCTTTAAAAGAAAAGATGTTGCCCTTACTGCTCAGCAGTGTGAACTATTGCGAGCTGTTGAACAACAGGAGGGGAACCCTTATTTCTGCCTCAAGAAAACTACTTTTGGAGTTTGTACAGCTGCAGGTTGTCTGGTAGCAAGGTACAGCTGCCTGACTGAAACCCTTGGTTTTTAACCTCTTGTGTGTTGTGATTTGTGATCCTTGTGACCACCAGGTCACTGGAGCTGAGCTTCATCCTTTGTTCAGATAGATAATAGTGTAGGTGGATTTGTTACATCTTCATTCAGCCTCTCACATACAAGCAGAAGATCCTATTCTTCTTATTTCTTTATAGTTTTCCACGTTTGGGGAAAAAAAAAAAAAGAAAAAAAAACTAAAAAAGGAAAACAAAAAAAGTGTTCCATGCTGTCAGATGCAGACTTTATTTTTATAGGGAAAAGTATAATCAAAGGTGCCATTCCTGAAAATCCAGCCTGCTCTGGAGCAGAAACCAATTAAAGATGTGGTTATGTTGCCTTGTGCTGCTTTCCTGTGGAGATGCCACTTGGTGAGGTTTCCCATGCCAAAGATTTACTAAACTATTTTATAACCACTGGACAAATCTTGGATTATTGAATGATTTCTCAACAGATAGCATCCGATTGATCAGAAGAGAGGCCTAAGCTTGGGCTGTCTGCAAGAGGTTTCTATCTTAATTTAGATACAGCATGTAGGAAAAATTAATGAAAAAAAGGAGCTTGGGAGTGTAAGTTGGTGCCATTTCACTGGTGATCACCCCTGCTCCTTAGCAGCTTACAACAAGGTGCTGGGAAAGCCTACCAGGAGGATTACTGCCATTTCTTCAATTATTCATGTCCATGAATATGTCCATGTCCATGTCATGAGCTGCTCTCACTAAAACTGTTTCCCAACAACAGCAAAGCCCCTATGCTAGGATTTTCAGGGAAAAAACCATCCCCAAGCCCCCTTAAGGTTAGGTTCTGGTTTATTACACACAGTTGCTTAAAGTTACATCTTTGCCTGGCTTTTATTTCATTTGGGACCCTACCTTTGCAAGTCAATTGTTTGCCAATTTTAACCCTTAAAAAGTGAAAATAAGTTGCTGTATCTGATAGGAAGGCTTTTTCTTTCACTTTCCAAATCCCTTCTTTCTTGGTGATCTCCAATCCTGTACAATTTTTCTCAGAGGTCTACATTGTGTGTACCCAGGGAGAGAGGAGAGAAAATAAGATGCACGTGACCTACAGGCTAGGAAAGCTGTCAAAAGGCAGTGAGATTAAAATGATTTAGTCAAGAAGGATCCTTTTTGGTTGCTCTGGGTGGGTTTCCAGGTTCCTTGGCTGTATAGTCAGTAAGAGCCATTTCTCCTTGTGGAAAGTCTGGTTACTCATTTGTTCTGTAGGAGGAGCAAGGTTTATTTGGGCCTCTCCTGGAAATGCCAGGATCACCTTCCTCTCTTCCTATGTTTTTTGTTTTTTGATTAACTGATCATGATGAGACAGCTGAGAGGCTCCAGTGGGGCAGGATCCAGCATCCAGCAAGGACCAGCACAGAGGAAATATTCACACAGAGCTCATGGATGTATTTTTGGCAGGACTATTCCTTGGCTACTCTTGACAAGCCAGGGACAGAGAAGCCCACAGATCCTGGAGTGGTCCCCAGGAGTATGATGTCAAGGCACAGTGTGATGTTAAAGGCTCATTATGTACTTAAAGGTGTGTGTAGAAAGAAAGAAATGAATTCCAGTGGAGTCTGTAGCTAGAGGAGTCCAGAAGGGTAATGCTGGTGTTCCTCAAAGCCTTGGAAATCTTCTTGTAGTGGTGTTCAGAGGCAAAGATGATCAATCATTTCTTTTTTCTCTATTTATTTTAAATTCATGCTATTTAAGGTTAATCTTGTTGTACTTGGGATCCTGATTTAGGATTTTTGACCACTTTGGTTGACAGCAAGGGAAAAGACAATCTCTAGTTTTTTGTTTTTGTTTTTGTTTTTTTTTTTATAAAAAAGCTTGTCTCTAGCCTCTGTATTCTCTATTCCTGCCTGGATACAACTTGAAATCCTGAGCTACCTTGCCAACCCATTCTCCTCCCTGGCTCAGCTGTGTTGGTAACTTTGTGTTCCCACCTCTGCCTGAGGATTTCCTCACATTTGGGGTCTGTGTCTCTGCTTTCCCCCCCTTGCTGAAGAGCCTGGGACCCTCCCCTGGCCAACACCCTGCAGCTGACACCAACCTCACCAACAGATGGAGGAGATCTGAGGCTTCTTCATCAGTACTGGAAGCTTCAGGAATAATTTTCTTCCTTCAGGATGATGATCAGCAGAGCAATGTATTTGCCCTCTCTATTTTTTTTTCCCAGCTGCTGTTACAAAATTTTTATCTGTTGTCATTAACTAAATAACCATTCATCAGGAGAATCTGCTGCTTCTCAAAAGATCATAAAAGCTAAAAGGGAAAAAAAAAAGGCATAGGAAGATATATGTAACTGTTTTGGTTTTGGGGTTTTTTTGCTTTTAGTTTATCTTTATGTCCAAAGTGACTAATTGATTTTAAGTGATGTTTTACAGAAATAGTTGATACCCAAAGCAAAAAACCTCATGTAACAAATTTCAGCACAGATGGTATTTTGGTGGCAATTAAGAAAAAGTGGCATATAGTAAATGAGAAGTAGAGAAGGTTTCAAATCCAATATAGTAAACCTTGAAAGATGGTTGGAAAAACAACATGTTATATATTCAGAAATTAGAAAGTTGGCTTCTGGTTGAAATAACATAAAACCTGGCATTAAATGTTTAAAAAATGAACTAGAGATAGAAGGGAAGTGTGGGAGTGAACCTTACACAGGCAAGGAAACGTAACAGTTGTCTCTTTCCTGAGTAATAAAAGCAACTCCCTTGGGCTGTACCTAACAATATTCCTCTTCTTCACCATGTTATGGAACATTCCTCTGGAGGAACAATATTGTGATGTTGATTTTCTAGGTAAAGGGAAAAGGCTGAGCTGTTTTAGGTCATGGGGCAAAGCATTTTCATGGAGTACAACCTGGTCATTTCCAACAGCAATTCTGAATTAGCATTCCAGGACTCTACAGTCTCTCCTAGTTGATAAGCACTGAAAGACAAAAGCAAACAACAGAATAATAAAGCATAAGTGTGTGAGTGCAAATATGCTAGGAATAGAATAGGATATGACAAGGAAGAGTGGTACAGAATGAGAAATGAAGGCTGTGATGGTTAAATAGGCACAAGTGGAAAATCTGCAGAGGCAGAACACAGTCACTGCCAGTTCTTGTGCAGAGAGGATCCATCTGCTTGGCCCAGCTTGGGCTAAAAATAATACTGGAAACTGAAGGTTTCCATGGCTGGAAGATTCCAATGGATGTGGCTAAGAGCAAGGAAACCCCACAGAGCTCCAGCAGCCCCTGGGCTGAGGAGGATTGACAGCCGAGGGACTTTTATTTCATAGAATTTCATAGAATTGGCTGGGTTGGAAGGGACCTCAGAGATCATTGAGTCCAACCCTTGATCCACTCCCGCTGCAGTTCCCAGCCCATGGCACTGAGTGCCACATCCAGGCTCTTTTGAAATATCTCCAGACACGGAGAATCCACTACTTCCCTGGGCAGCCCATTCCAATGCCTGATCACCCTCTCCTGAAAGAAATTCTTTCTAATCTCCAACCTAAATTTCCCCTGGCACAACTTAAGACCGTGCTCTCTTTTCTTAGGGGAAGTGTCAGAGCCTGTGCCATGATCTTCACCTTTCCTCTGGCCATCTGCCTTCAGTTGCCACTGGAAAGAGGTTGGTGGCCTGGACAGATCTTTGGTGTGACCCAGCACACGTATCCTCCTGCTCAGGGACAGGAGGTGAGTGTTGTGAAGGGGTTTAACAGCAACAAGATGTTTAATGAAAAAGTTGTGTGTCTTTCTGAGAGCTGGGCAAGGTTGGAGCTTCACGGAACTGGGCAGGTGTCTGCAAACCATCAGGAAACTGAATTTTGATAATAAACAATTTTTACCTTTTAGTGAATAGAAGTTCAGTATTGGTCTTGGCAGGCATCTACTTTGCACACATCTATATAATGGAAAGGACTGGGTTTTGATGGAGAGAAATTAATTCAAGTTCATTGCCTCTAACTTTAACAATGATATTCTCTCATAATATATTCACATTTTATACCAAGTCTCCATTTCCAGTCTTTTACCTATTCCACTGCTGCTGAGAGATGTATTATTTTCTGCAAGACTTTGACAGGCAGAGCCACCATCTGCAATGGGAAATCCTTCACTTCTCTTTATCTGTTGGTTTTGTTAGCAACTAACTACATCTCAGGACAGTCTGAGACTCGCATTTCATTCTTCTAGATGGATTCTGCGATGACACAACAATTGTAACAGTGTCTGGAATGTCAGGGTTTCTGATCCTTTTGGTTTCAGGATCATTTACAGCCTCCATGATAATGGGTCTGACATCTAAAGTCATTATTCCTCAAATAAATAATTAAACTGAGGCAAGCTGGGCAATTTTAACTATTTATAGGAGGTGTCCTGAGAGACAGGAATGGTAATGACTTTTTTTTTTTTTAAGAAAATGGGTTTACAGAATTTCTACAAGATACTGTGCAGGGTGAAGTAAGAGAGCAGGGGAGTGTATTTAGTATTTCTACCCCCATCTGAGGCAGTCACCCAGATATTTCTCAGCACTGGATACTTACTTATCATCATTGCTAGAAGTTAGAGAGGTAGCTGAGCAAAGGCAAACATGCTTTGTGCTAAGACAGCCTGTGTGGACCTTGGATGTACATGTGTATGAAGGCAATGCATAAAATGTTGTAGTGATTCACTGAAGCTTCTAAGATAACCAAGTTATTTATTTCTGTAAAAGCAGCCATGTGGCTTTTGGCTTATGTGTGCAGAAGAAAAGCAACATTCCAGTACCTGAAAGGGGCCTCCAAGAAAGCTGGGGAAGGACTTTTTATCATGGTATGTAGGGATAGAACAAGGGTACAGGGTTTTAAACTGGAAGGGGGGAGATTTAGGTTAAACATTAGGAAGAAAGTCTTCACTACGAGGGTGGTGAGACACCAGTAATAATGCACCATCCTGTGCAGAATTCATGTAATAAGTCATTCAGAATGCTGCAAGGTGTAATATTTGCATCCCCGTTTTAGTCTCTGGGAAGGGGAATTTTTCTTTGTTGTTGACAGTATAGTGGTGCTCTTGGGCACTGCTAAGAGGGCAGAGTAAAGACTCCATCAATAGGAACTTGAACTTTTGTTGTCTCTTAGTACCACAGAAAACTTCAGAGCTAGTCTGCTACCATTTGCTTTCTTAATTTTTTTTTTTAGCTAAACCACTTCTCATTAAAGGTAATTGGTATCAAGCAGAATGAGAGAACTCCTTTCAGTAAACCAGTGTCCTCTTCTTTAATCACAAACACCTTGCCAAGAATTTCCTCTGGATTACAGCATCTTGGGTTACAAATTAAATCTGCCATCTAACCTGGCATCTGAACCACAGAATATCTGACTTGCTCCAGAGAGAAACTGCTCAGTGAAAGTGCTGCTGTGCCCTACCAAGAGAAGGAAAACTCCTTGGCAGATAGCCACATTGCAAAGCTGCTTTTTACAGCATTTAAAACCCAGAAAGTTGGTGATCCTGGGAAATTATTTCAATCTGCTGTGCAAAATGATAAGAGCTGGCAGTGGGGCTCAAAGATTTCCTCCTCTCCTACACAGCCCATGTTATCCTCAGGCCATCAGAATGACTGGTGGGAATGGAACCATCCAGATAACCATCTCTGTGTCCTGCCCACTAACTTCTCCAAAAGTCTTGAGCAGAATCTCTGCCTACAGCAGAAACTACTTCCAAGGGTAAATTGGGGTAAGGGAAAGAAGGGAAATAAACCCTTTCACCCACCCCAACTTTTAAACTTTCATAGCAAATGTCTTGCACAATAGTGACACTCTTCCAGGGAACAAGCCCTGCCCCAAAAGCCTCAGTAAAATGCTCTAAAACCTCCCAACATGTTCTGCATTTCTCTGTTACGTGCCAGCCATGGTCTGAAGCAAAGGGACATTTTCTGCCTATAAATGGTGTTTACCTGGGGCAGAGAGCTTGCAGACAGGGATCCAGAGTCTGTGAGGATGGCAAGAAGAGAGACACACACACAGACACAGACACACACACACCCCTCTTTTCAAGGCACACAAGCAGAACTGTGTTTCTCCTCCCACCCCCAGTGCTGCAGAACCATCCCAGAGCTCCTTGGAGCTGCTGCACATGGCAAGCAGAAAATGGTGATGCTGATGTGTGGACTCCCACCTGCTCCTGGCCTCTGATTCGAAGTTTTGCAAGTTAAGTTGAAGCTGAGAGGCTCAGTTTGCTTTGGAGGAACTACAGGAAGAAGCAGCAGCCACAAAGATAGGCAGAGCTTTGCCTTCCCCTCTTGCAAAGGATTTATAAAGCAGTTTAACCATTAGGGGTCAGTTATTGCTCCCACCTCAATTCTTTTGCAGGTAAGATCAGAGTTTTGGGCTAGCAGTTTTCTCCTTTGACTTGTTTTATCAGAACTGGACTGTTAATTAGAGGCAGGGTTTGGCTCCCTTTAGTGTGAAATGTAATTCTGTTATCAGTGCAACCACATTCAGCCCTAGGTGATTTCCACTTTGGCTTTAATCCTTTTTTTTTTTTTTTTAATCCCATGAAATAAAAGAGTATTTCCTTACTTGGGTAAACTGGATAGCCCTTTGGTCTAAATAGAGTTCTTTCATTTTGAGATTCCTGATATTCTAAATCTCTGGGAAAAGTTTGATAAAAGGTAACTTTGAGGCTTTTAATTAATTATGTACAAAAAAGTTGACAGTACTCTACTGGGAGGTGTTCCTAATAATCCATGCATGTAATATAGTGGGAACATTGTTTATAAATATAAATGAATTGGAAGGTTTTTAACCTTGGAACAAAAGAAGATGAGAAATCAAATCATGACTGGCAACCTTACAATTAAATGTTCTAAGATTAAATGACCTACTTGAAAACCACAATTTTATCTTTGTTTTCCAGTAAGTAGAGGAAAAAAATAATCCTTGTAACAGCTCCTCTAAGCTCTTACTGAGAGTGAAGCAAGGAAATGTTGGTTTTAATATTTCATATCTCCCACAAATGAAAAGACACAGTCTTGCAGTTCAGCTTTGATGGCAAACACGTAGCTCAGGCTGGAAGAAGGGAGAAAAGGGGAAAGAAGAAGAAGGTGTCAGTAAACTAAGTACAGAGCAGTGGCAAAAAGAGCTTGAAAAGCAGGGTTAGCCAAAAAAAAAAAAAAAAAAATGGAGCCACAAAGCTGGAAAAGAAAGGCTGTCTCCAGGGAAAGGATTAAGAATATTAAGCAAACTAAATCCGAAAGAACAGAGGAAGAGCCCAATACACAGCTTGAATTCCCTTCTGTCATTGCAGCATTTGATGGATTGAGAATCCTGCTCCTATTGGGCAGCATGGATGACAAAAATCCCCTCACCCTCCTCAAAATCCTCTCCTCATCATCCCGGGCATTGGTCCTGGGATGCTGGGACAGGCAGGGCAGAGCCACAGTGTCAGGGCACTGCTCACCCCCCCTTTGCAGCTACTGCTCCAGCTCTGATCTGCTGGCATCATTAAAAGCAGCATCTTCCTCAGCAGCAATCACACCTCTGTCTGCTCTCCTTCAGCTTACAAACCAGCACCTCCACATCCTCCAAGTCAAAGGAACTGGGGGGAAAAAGAAAAATAAAAAATCATCCTCCCTTGTTAGTTCCTTTCTCTCCATATCTGACTCTTTCAGTCAGAGGTTCAACTTCTTCACAAGGTTATTGCAGTGACAAGGGACTCCACGTGGCACTAAGTGCCTGGAGATCATTTCGGGGAGACAATTTGACTGAGTAAACATCAATTTCTCTCTGCTGCCCTTTGCTGCACAGAGGTAATCATGTACTGCAGCTCTGCACCACCAGCAAATGTTTGCTGGGCTCGCTAGCAAGGGCTGGCTAAGGGGCTGTGGGGCTGTGCCACCCCTCCTAGGCACAGCCTGCTCCCTCCATTTGTGCCTCCTCTCCTGAAAAGACCCTTACATGGCTTTTTATCTTTGAAAAGGTTGTTAATCTTAATAGCCAGCAAGTTCTAGTTAGCCCTTTCTAGTCTTAAAGCCCTTAAAGCTCAAGAGCTGTGGGATTACTTGTAATTTCTGTAGAAAAATGTAGAAAACTTCCCAAGTTTTTCAGACCTAGAGAACAAAACACTCAAATAACACACTCCTTCCTTCTCTCTTTGCTGACATGTGCAGCAGAGCTGATATGATTTTTTTTTTTCTTTTCCCAGGCAACTCTCAGCAAGACAAGAGGGCACGGTCTCAAGTTGTGCCAGGGGAGGTTTAGGTTGGAGATTAGAAAGAATTTCTTTCTGGAGAGGGTGATCAGGCATTGGAATGGGCTGCCCAGGGAAGTAGTGGATTCTCCGTGTCTGGAGATATTTCAAAAGAGCCTGGATGTGGCACTCAGTGCCATGGGCTGGGAATTGCAGCAGGAGTGGATCAAGGGTTGGACTTGATGATCTCTGAGGTCCCTTCCAACCCAGCCCATTCTATGATTCTATGATTTCAAAAATCCTCCAGGCAGCCAAATTCCCAGGAACCACGTGGTGGTGTTTGCTGCTGCCACTGACCCATGGAGCAGCCGAACTGGGAAAGGTCTTGCTTTGCAGGAATGCCAGATAAGGAATGAAAGATAATTCATAGCAAAAGCTGGTTTTTTTCAATATGTCAGATGGAAGGGATCATTAATAAGTAGGTAATTTGATGTGTGGGGTTCATCTTCTCATTGTCATCTGAGTCCCAGCAGGCACCAAGTTAATCTCCAAACCGTGGAGATTCCTTTTGCTGCTCTGCCTGTTGCTCCCATGAGATTTTTAACAGGCTGGGCATTACAGCTGATGCTCCAGGGATATGGAGAAATACCAGGGGATAGTGGACCTTGAAGCTCTTTATGGTTATTTAGCAGCTGGTTGGTTTGGGATTTGTTTTTTTATTGTGCAAAGGTTTGACAAAAAAGTGTCTGTTGGAAATTTCTGCTTTGGAAACACAGGAAAAAATAAAACAACGTGTGGGGGCTGTTTTGTGACTGTATTTTTAACCTTCACATAGGAAAATTGAAAGACAAATTTACACTTCAAACTAGAGCTGGAACCAAACCACCCACAAAGAGTGATGCTAAAATATCAAAAGGCCTGTGAAATATGCTGGCACATGTCTATATGTTTAAAAAGTGCCCAAAATGAAGAAAACAGGAGTATAGATGGAGTATTAGTTATTATGAGAAAAGCACATAATTTTGGTAGGCTTTACCACAAACTCAGCAGTATAGTAAAAAGGAACAGGTTTTGTAGTATTCAGGTTGCTGAACATAAACATAACTTCTCCCAGGAATGGGAGTATTGGAAGTTGCAAACCTTACCCAGCCTCATTAATTCTATTTGACCCGCAAATTGTTGTCTTGTGCTCTGGGAAATACACTGAGATATTAAAATGAAAATTCTGAAAATGCATCCTGAAAACCTTGGTGTGCCATTTACTGGGCCATATTACAGCTCTGTGGTGTTGGACACAGCAGTTTTGCTGTCAGCTCCTAGGGGGCTGTGTGCCTGCAGGGGTGGTGCCACACACACCATTCCCTCTCATTGTGATGCAGCAAAATAATAGGGAAAAGTAAACTTCTATAGCGGGGGCTGGCAGAGAGACCACAGGGCTGTGGAGACATCTTTGTCCACCCCAGTTTTTCCAGAAGATGGAACAGCACAGCTGAAGATTTGGAAGTCTAAAGGGCAAAATGCTGCCCTCAGCAGAGCCCTCAGCACATTGCTGCTGCTGCTCCTGAAAAAAACCCCAGCAGCTTTAATGCTCTGATTCCTCTTTTCTCCTCTGTGGGGTGACAGTTTCTCCCTTTGCCTTCCCCAGGTGTCTCTGGGAGCTTGGCTGAAGCTCTGGGGATGCCAGAACAGAGCAGTCTCTCTTTCCTGGCACAGAGCACAGCATCCCAAGGATTACTCTTGTTGGCACACAACCACATTGCCAAACCCAGCAGCTTTGACCCGGGTTTCTTTTCAAACTTCCCATCTGATAGGATTTTATTTCATTTTTACAGCAGGTAGAAGCACAGGGTATTAAAAGAAAGGCTTGGGAGTGTTGGCAAAATGCTGTCGGTGAGCTGTGCCCCAGCTCCTGAGCTCTGCTTTCAAGGCAGATCTGTTATCAGACATGAAACTGGAAATACCAGCCCTCACTTGATGGGCTTTTCTCTGGTAAAGGACCGAAGGCACTGAACATCTGTAGCTGATATTCATTGCTATTTTTGTATCAAAGCTTCCTTATCTGCTTGGCAAGTGATTCAGGGATTTTCTCTCTCTCCTAGGTGCCCCTGCAATGTGTTTGGTGTAATCTCTCACATCCCCTCATTACGCTTTTTGCTCCGCATTAATAAGAAATAAAGAAGTCAGCTTGCATTACTTCTCTTATCTTAGCCAGCTCTTTTCAGAAATTCCCCCTCAAAAGTTAAATGCCTTCTTTTCACCTGACTTTTCTGTTTGTTTCCCTTTCCTATCAGCTTCTTTCCTCCACTCCCTGCTCACCGAATCTCTGCTCCGTGCCCCGCGCTGACCTCCCCAAAAGCTTTTAACAGAACAATTAAACACACTGCTGCTGGGTTTGCATACATAAGCATTATTCCCATATGTATAAATATACTCCTGCTTAGCTTTTAATCCTTTTCTTACTTCTTCCTCCCTCCCCACCTCTCTGGTGCAGGTGCCCCTGCTTTATCTGTCCCAGCAGATGCTGTGAGTGTGATGGGTTCTCCTTGCTGCTGCTGCCAGGAGCTGCCGGCTGCAGTCAGACCTCTCCTGCTTCCCTGCCAAGGCCAGCTCTGCTGCCTTTTGGCTCTGCTGTTAAAAATTATCTCAAATTCCTGTGACTTCAAACTCACAGGAAGACAGAGATAGAGCAGAAGCTCCGATATTTGGATTTGGACTTGGATTTTAAGCCCTACAGACTTCAGGCTGCCTTGGATCTGCCTGTTCTGCAGATTGTAACTAAAATAGGAATTTAGGTAACTCATTTCTATCAGTCAGGAAGCTCAGAAGCATTTAGTTTGGCACCAGCTTCTTTTCTAAGAAACAACTTTATTTTCATTTGACCATTTATCAGGCTTTGAGTTACTGATTTAAAAATGTCAGGTTTGTAATGAGATAGGGAACACTGCTGAGAGTTGTGCGACTCCTTCCTGAAGTTTTAACACCATTCCTTTTTGCTCCCAAAAGAGAAGAAATAAAAACCAGAGAAGAGAGATGGCATGTTTTGCTGCAATGCACAACAGCATTTCCAGATGTCTCTGACATGAGCTGGGAAAATAGCACCTTTGCTGCTGCAGCCTGACAGCTTGGACACAACCCCTGCACCCTGGGGTCTCCGGTGGGATGAATCCAAGTTGTGAGGGCACAGAGTGAGAAGCAGTGGCCCTGTCTCCTCTGGGTGGATGTCCTAACAGGTCCCTAAAACACCCTGTGATTCAGTGCTCTAACATGGGCTCAGTATTGGGGTGTTTGGGTAAGGTGTTGATGCAAAATATTGGGGGATGGCAACAGTCACTGCCAGTCTCTGGAGTACAGCTCTGGGAGTCACTTTATGGAAGCCCCAAAGTGGGTGTAAGTAATGCTGTCAGTCCTCAGCATCTCTGTAAAGAGGCTGCCATATAATACAAGCAGAACAATTTCTCTGCTTCCACCAAAGACAATTCCAGAACCCCACAGGTGCCTGAGATGACAAAAGACAATGGGATGAGGCTGAAAGTGCTGGGGCTGAGTCTCAGGGAGACTTGGAGGAATTAAAGGTGCTACTCAGAGCATGAACTGGGTATCCCTTCAGCTGCTGTCACTGCCTGCAAGTGAAAAAGGCACCTTGACAGCTGTCAGCCTTTAAATCAGTGCTTCCATTTTCTCTGAAACAATTCCTCCAAAACAAAGGGTTCCTGGGTTTCTTTTTGTGAGCTCTGTTATCAGTTCTCACCTTCCCTACTCTTCAGGAGCAGGAAGAGGGGAGAATTCAAACCCAACTGCTGCTTCTGAGCCAGTGCCCTTAGTGAAGCAGGTTCTTCCATCAGCTTTTCACTCCCTGGTCATTTCTGAAAAGGAATTTCTTTTGTTAGGGCTCACACTAAAGAGTTCTCTTTGCTGATGCTTTGCTGTAGCCTCCAGCCTCCTGCAGTGAATTGTGTCTGATGCAGCTTCGATCCACAATCTGTCTCCTATCTTCCTTCAGTTCTCTCCATTTGCTTTTAAACAGCAAATCAATAATCCCTGTTCTTGGAAGGATCTTCTTTCACACGTGTGCTAAAAGTGTACTTTAACCTGCTAAAGGGAGACTTTCACCCAGGTACTTCTGTCCACACGAGCTGTGAAAGACAGTGGGAAAGGGGACAGGGCTTGGACCATGGTGGAAATTTTCTCCTTTTTTTTTCCAAACCCTGCCAGAATGTGCTGCCTTGGAGAGACAGTGCTGCCTGATGCTAAACTGAATGATCTCCTGGTAGAAAAGGCCCCCCCAGTCCTTGTTCATCCCAAGCAGTGCAGCTGCAGGGTTTGGATTTGATGCTTTTATTTTTTCCAGGGGCAATTTCCACTTCTTTGTATTAGGTGGGAGAAAAATCAAATACAAGGTGATTTTTCTGATTTTCCTGCTATGCTTATGTATGTTACCTACATTCTGACCTTCATTTCTAAACATTCTCTAGGTGGACTGTTCCTCCATTACAGGTTGAGTAGTTGCTGCAAGATGGGTAACCACGTAATCCATTTCAATCCCATCCATTTATCCATATATTCTGCATCAAAAGACACTACTGCTGTCTTTGAATGGATCATAAAATTGCATTGATATTAAAATAGAAATCTGAATTTTGTTCTAAACACCTTTCCAGGTGTTTAGATTGGTGTTTTAAATCCCAGTTCAGCAAGTATTGGAAAGCCTGCCATTCCTGAACAGAGTGTTATGGGAATCATGAGCCACAGGCAGGGATTCGTGGGAGGGATGTGTGGTGTAAAACTGTATGAGATAGTTTGGGGTCAGCTTTCCCCTTTTTTTTTCCCTTTATTTGTTTGTACAAAAGGAAGAGAATAGTCAAAACAATTGGTTTGAAGGATTTAGGATTATTAGTAGTGTGCTGAGGTTGCGAGGCCAATTCCTTCTCATGCCAATATAAACCCTGCTGGGAAATAGAAACATCTGTAAAAATCCCAGATAAGGGACTGAAACTGTTACCTGGTTTGGTTCCTGTCCCCCTCCTCCAACAGAGGAGGATGGGCCATACCATGGATGTAAAAAAAAGTAGATGGCAAGGGAGAAAAACAAGTGGACAAATATTTGTGTATGTACAGAAGATGGAATCTTGTGCAGTTTTCTTAGGCCATTTATTTGCTCTTGAGATAAATTTTAAATAACAGGAAGTAATTCCTTCCTGAGTCTTCCATAAATGAGGATTTATAACTTTTTTGCCTCAAGTCAATTCCTATGATAAATAAATGGATGTGTATCAATATTTGTGTAAATAGATCCATTCTGGGTGATTCATTAGTTACTAAAAAATGGATTCTAAAAGTTGTCATGTTCCCCCCCTCATCTCCTCCTGCTTCATTCAGTTTTTCCACATTTAACAAGCTGTTTTATGGGAAAAAAAAAAACAACAACAAAAAAAATCAAACCAAGAAAACACTTCTGAATCTTCTGAGGATTTTTGTTAAGAGATAGAGATAAAATATGGTATTTTTATATAATTTAAGTGTTGACACATGGATGAAATTCTATAGATTATATTAGTTCTAAAGGAAGCAACAAGTCTGGCAGGGAATTTTAACTTAAAAGCGACTTGCACAAAGAAATCAGTCCCAGAAAGACAGAATGATTCAAGATCTCTGCCCTTTCCTTCACTGGGGTGATCTGGGGGAAAGAAGAGAGAGTAAATTGATGCTTTACATCAATTATTTTCAACTAAACATCCAATTAAGACCAGAACAGGAAGAGGAATTGAGAACCTCAGAGCTGTGGTGGGAGATGTAACCACTTCCATGAATGCATTCATCTGCTTATTCTTCTCCATCCTTACTTTGAATATTTGGGAGATACTGAGGTGGACAGGGTGGGGTGGAACTAAGCAGCACTGGAAGGTGAATTCAGCAGCACTTTGCTCTGTAATCCCTCTGCTTAAGGTGACTCCAGAGTGTGCAGAAGTAGTGAGCTGGCTTCTTGTCCTTTGGGGAGGTACCAGGCATCACAAGTGAACTTTTTACAAAAGGATTTACAATAGGATGCAGCTGGATCCAAACTGTGGTGTTTAGCTCCCAGCACCTTCCATCCTTCATACCTAACAGCCCAGGCTGGAAAGCTCTGAGAGCTTTTTAATTTTTTTTTTTTTCTTGTTGCAGGAGATAGGGATAAAACTGGATAGGGAAGATGCAGATTATATGATGTGAAGGCTGGAATTAGCCACTAATCTGTGCTCTGTAGCTTGCAGAGTTATGATAGGGAATACCAAAAAAAAAAGAAATAATTAAAAAAAGGAGATTTAACAAAACCAGCCCTTTACTGCAAAAATCCAAATGATTATATTTTAAACCATTAAATAGAACTGCTCCCTGGAAATATTTTGGTTGCCTTCTGCTCTGCTTTTATGTTTCTTAGCTTGAAATTTTACATAGTGCACAAAGAGGTTGCACATGTTTATTCATTTTATCCTGTGAACACAGCAGTAGAGCTGATAGAAAAACTTCCTCATGTTGCCATCAAATTAGTTAGCCAAAATTTTTTTGGTTTTGGAGGCTGAATCAAATAATCCAATTAATGACACACTCTTCAAGTAATTTCCAGCCACCAGCACCCATCACTGGGGGACAAAAAGGAGGAGTCAGTGCAAGGAGCAGAGCATTATCATTTCAGAGGATGTTTTTTGTGACTTGGGAGGTTTCTCACCACTTCTGAAAATTGGATCCTCAAATCTTAGCTTCTTTTCTTCTAAAGATAACAGAGGAAGAGGTAAAATATACTATAAATAGAAGAACAGGTCTCCAGATTCTTTGCAGGATAGGTATTGACGTTGTGGATGGGGTAGAATGAACTGTGCTTTCATTTTTCTCTTTTCATGGGCCTTCAGTGATGAACAGACACCATATCTTAAAAATATTGCATTTGCTTCAGGAAAGTTGGATGTAGTGATAGCAGAAATATGCACTGCAGCCTGGTGAAGAGATTCTTCATTGAAACTGGCAGTCACATGGGGAACCAGCTGTGGGCTGCAGGTAGATCATTTTAAAATATTTTTTTTAAAAAGCCAGAGGATAATACAAAAGTTCTATAGCACAATCCAAAATAACTCCCTGAGTAGTCTGACCAAGAAAATTGCACAGGTTCTTGACACAGTACAACCAGGTGTGATACAGGTTTTGTCTGGGATCCCTTGAACTAAAGAATTAAGAGAAGTGTAATGAATTCTGAGTGTGAGTGTTGTAATGAGTATGCAGGATGTGAAAGGAAAAAACAAACAAAAAACCAAAATTAAAAAGAATATGTTCAGTTCTGCTCTCAGGATATAGAAGAACCTCCCTGGTTTATGTCTCCACATAAAGGTGCTCTATTCCAGCTCTCCATAGGAATGATAAAATACATTTTATGTGATCATGGAAAAGTTCTGGTGTGTTAAGAAAATTCCTCTGAGCCTCTGCTTTCGAGTTACAGTTGTCTTTATCTACCCAAAAGTTGTTCAGAGACTTTCAGGTCTTTGTATGAAACTTGTTGTAGGAAACCAAAATATCTTTATGAGAATAAAGCCCAATTTCCAAGTCCCTGGGCATTTCTGGCTGAGGGAATTGTACTCAGGTGAAGGACGCAGAGGTGATGGGAACACAATCAAGCTGATACAGTGGCCAAGCTTTGTCATTGAGGAGGATTGAAACCAGGGAAGTGGCTGCTTCTCTTCTAAGTCAGTTTAATGTGGAAGCTGAAGCTGCTCTGCCCCTGTCAGGTAAGGCAGTAGAGATAGAAATGTGGTTTTCAGGTAATAACTCTTTGCACCTTTGGCAAATGGAGATGGGATTGCCCCTGCCAGGGGGTAAGCAGTGGTTTGTCTGTGGATGTAGGAGATCCCTGCTCTGTTATTTTACTCAATCCTAAATCAAACCAATCAGCTTTTTAATTTGTCAGTTTGAGGGAAGATGACATGAATCCTAAAGGGATTAAGTAATGCAAAACTTACTCCATTCAGCAAAAGTCAGGGAATGCTTTGTTTTAAAGATATAGCCTAAGTAAATAGTAATCTTGTTGTCTGAAAGCTTGGTTGTTTGGAGAGGCTTTCTCAGAGAAGTCCAATGTTTGTCCACGACTAAGACATAGAATCCTCAAAATGTAACATAAAAGTAGCTCTATGTTTTGGAAGAATAAATCAGGAGCTCTGCTACAGTGTAATAAAAGCAGCCTTCATTTGCATGTGCTAATTAATTTCTACTTTATCCCATCAGCATTTGGGAGTAGTGGCCTTATTAGCAGCAATGAATTTGCTTAGAGTCTGAAACTAAACACTGAACAAACTCACTGAAGGTTGCCCTTTTTCCTTTCAATTATCAAGGTTAATTATAAAATTAATTAGATCAATTTGTGACTTTGATGAGGAGAATTTACCTTCTTTTGGGTTTGACACAGAATTTTGATCTGCCCTGAAAGATTTTGCCTTCTGTACTAAACTCAGTAGCTTTGGGACATCCTTAAAGCATTTTCAGCTTCTTGCTTCTCAGCTGCTCTCACAGTTTAGAACTCAAAAGTGGGGGGTTTGTATTTGTTTGGTTTATCTTGTCATCCTTTTATTCAATAATGAAATCTACTTTTATAAAGTACTTTAACCATTTAATAGGAAAAAGATTAATAACAAATTGGTTTGTTTTCCTTTCATGTACTGCCAGTTACAATTATGATCTAGAGCATCAGCATCAGTCATTGGTACAGCATTACCTTGATTTCTGGCTCAGTAGCCCTGCTTTTCCCCTGTAATCACCCTCAGTTTTGTTCTTTGCCTCTTATAAATAAAATGAGGAATAGCTGAGGACATTTATTTTGCTTAAATTTTCTGCCACCATCTGGGAGATAGGCAAAGCATTGCTCCAGCTTGATCCCAGATGATGTTAGGGCCCCAACATCATAGCACAGACATCCTCCTCAAGAACTAAACAAACAGGGGTTAATTGGCAAACACAAGAAGGTCTGGAGAACAAATAATTATCCCATTTGCTAGTGGGTAACAGAAATTTTAATTGATTTGCCCTCGGTGACAAATCTGTGCCTGGATCAAGAATTTAATCTTAGTCTGAATTTCACTGCCTTAATGAGAAGAACATCTTATTTCAGCTGTAATATGACCCCTTCTGATTAAACAGACTGAGAAAGCATTAGTAGTTAACTTCTGCAACCTCCTGCCTCTTAACAATTAACAGAGGGACTCAGTCTGCAAGGTAGGAAAGGATTTCTGGGTGGCAGCAAACATTTCTCTTCCTTTTCATGGCCAAGGAGTTTGAGATCTCAACAATACTGTAAAAAAAATAAAAAATAATCAAATAACAAAAGGCAGTTCTGCTGTATTGTCTGCTTAACTGTCAGAAATGAAAGTGCCAGGTCAAACAGGGAAGGGTTGGTAGTGGTTGGCATCCAGATCATAAAAGAAAATTAGTTGTTTGGAGTCCCCTTTGTCAGGTGTAGGGACACCCTGAAGTGAAGGGAATTAGTGTTGGTCTCCATTGACTCTGCTGATCCCTCTTGCTTTCCCTGCTCACACTTTCCTTCAGCTCCTTGTTATTTCAGCCATTGCCTTCCTTTTCTTCTCCATATTTTCACAACAACAATTTGAACTTGTCTCCAACAGCATTCCATCCACAGGGCAATGAGCATCTCCCTCTTCTGTGCAGCTCCCCTCTGGGGCCTGCCTGCTGCACAACCATCAGCCTGAGAGGGGTACCCCCCACTTCTCACTGCTGCACACACAGCTCCCATCTCAGGGGGACCTTTTATCAGTAGGGCTATTGCCCCACTAGGGCAGAAACTCATTCACAGAAGAAATTGGACTCTGTCCTTCAGTGTGATTGGGAATACCCAACCCTCCCAAACCTGACTCATTGCCTACAACCTTGTCAAGCTGTACCTGGGTGAAAAGCATCTCTTGTTTCCATGCATCACAGGAGCACAGTGGCTTTTTTTCCATCTTAGCCTCACTGATTTTCATCTCAGCCTCAGTGACAGGCAGCAGCATGCTCATCAGCCTCAGTGAACTCTGCTTCTGTATGAGGATCCATTTCACAGCAGCCACGAGCCCTTCCAGTGAAACAAAAGTCACTAAAATATTTAATATTCTCCCCTAAGCAGGAGGGGCAGGCTGGAAGGCATCAACTTTTCTGCTGTGCTATTTGCTTAATAAAAGAGAGATCCAACTAAGTGTAGCTGTTTTCCTTATCTTAAGGCTATCAGCAGGAGGGACCTTCAGTTATCCTAAATAGCATGTCAGCAGTTTTTGCAGTTTATGTATTTATATATCAAAAAGCAAAAGTACAAAGAAGAGACATTTAAATAGCACTCCCAAAGCTTCCTTTTCTCCTTCTCTTTTCTCATCAGCTTTTGCCATATGCAGAGACCTTTTGTTAACTAGGAGATCATCAAAGTCCTTTCTTCCCCACTCAAATTACCATTTCTTAGCTAGTCTTTAGCTATTGATCAAGCTGGTTTTCCTGTCTGCTAGCTTCCTGCTTCTCATAATTTGCTGCATTTGTTTCATCACTCTCTATCTCTGCTCCTCTGCCTGCTTTTGGTTTCTCCACTGTCTCCAACAGGTGGAAATCCAGTGGCTCCCTCCCTGTCTATCAGAAGGTGGACACACTCTTTCCAGCCAGTATTAGAAGCAGGAATGTAAGACTCAAATATTTGTTACTTCACCTGAGATAAAGACCAAATAAACATCTCCATAAGTAGTATGCCTTTAGGTTTCACTGCCTGTGGCTGTGAATAAATAATATGATAGAAAAAAAAAAGTTATTTCCTTTCATGGCAGGTAGGCAAGAATGGCAGGGTCAGGAAAATGCATCAAACTGGCAGGGACCTGCAGGTTTGTTGGGGTGTATCTCAGATCCACCTTTCTTCACCCCATGGCATCTCAGGACTCTGTCTGTGCAGTACATGGTGCAGAAAAGCAGCTTACATGTTTCTTTTAATAAGTGAAACTCATTTAAGCATGTACAGTCCTGGCTTCTCAGCTCCCTGCTGCTAGGGCTGAGTTTTGTGCCTTGCCTTGTCCTCAGGTGAGTCCCAAAGGTCACTTGCTGGCACCCAAGAAAATGGTTCAAGTGTTCCTTAGCAGGATGGGAATGCTTCTGCTACATCACTGTGTAATGCTTAAAAATATAGCTGGAGGTGATGAAATAATAATTTCACTCGTTGCTTTCTCCTCACCCTGAGTGTTTAGCAAGAGCCTTGAGGCTTGGAAATGCTCTCCCTGGGACAGTCACTTCTTGCCATGTTTGAAATGCTTCTGAATGGAAGCAAAGCACTGCCAAAAGGATTCTAAAAAAACCCAGCAAAAAGGGAACATTTACTGTTATTTATGCACTGGGTGTATTCCATTTTCCCTCTGCAGATACAGAAATCTGTGATCACAGAAATACTGCTCCTTGATGGGGTTTGTGTGGCAGAGTTCACTGAGCAGCACTGTGAATGCCCCTATTGAGCATCTGAACCTCCCTGTCATAACTAACTTATATATATTTTTTAAATGCAATTAAGCCTTTGTTTTAGAGTTTATTAACTCAGCTGTGCCCACAGAAAGGTGTGTTTGAAGGGAAAGCCACCAAGAATTACAGCTGGGAAGGTAGAGTGCATTTTTTTTCAGCAAGCCAAGGTAATTTTGCAAATGAGGCTTTCAGCACCCTGTTTGTGGGGTTGATGGCTTCAGCAGAGCTACCACCTCTGTTCATCTGTACCTTCGCCTTGGGATGCTGCAGCTCAGTATGCAAGAGCAGCAGAAATCAGTGCAGTAACTTTGAGAATGATTCCAATATTTATTGTGCTTCATAGGAGCCAGACTGATTTATATGGGCTGCAAGTGGCCTGAAGGAATAGCTGACTGAGTTTCCTTTTCCCTGATGCAAATTGTGGAGCAGTGTAGCAAAGCAAAAGGAGCTCTGCTGCCCCAATATCCTCTCTGCATTCTTTAGGCAGCCTGAAGCTGCTTCAGGGTACCAAAGAGCTGATAGCAGATACTGCACCAGAACATCAGACTTCCCAAATTTCAGTCACCTGTTCCCCCATGTCCTGGATTTCTCTGAGAAATGATGACCCACAAGCTCAGGAGTAGCACTGAGGGTTTCCTCTGTGCAGTGAATATTCCATCTTCTTTTGAATATGTATTTTAAAGTCAGAAGATAACAGGAAGCTTGACAGTGTTCTCCACAAATTATCATGTCTTAAAACCTGGAAGAATTCTTCTCCATGTGAGATACATGGCAAAAATACAGAGGTCTGCATGGCATTCACTGTCCTTTTTACTACCTCCTCTTGGCTGCTTGCCTTTAGATACCTTTTATAATTTCACTTCCAGCCTAAGGACTCTTTTTTTCCCAGCTCAAATTGTGTGAAAAAGGTTTTCCATCAACCTTTATCAAAAACCTGAGACCTGTGTCTCCCCAGGGCTGGGGCAGCAGCAAATAACCAACACGAGGTGGTGGGATGCACCCACCACTCCTCATGCTCTCATCCTTGAATTCAGAGAGACTGTAGGAATTTCACCCAATACACAACTGCAGCTTCTTATGTTCTTAGGGTTTTGGGGTTTGTTATTTTGTTTTAAACAGCAAGGTAGCCTTGTTTGTGGGAGCATCAGAATTCAAATGGTGAGAACACTGGAAGGGAGTGCCCGGGGAAGCTGTGGCTGCCCCATCCCTGGCAGTGTCTCAGCCCAGGTTGGATGGGGCTTGGAAAAACCTGTGCTGTTGGGAGGTGTCCCTGCCCCAGGGGGGATGGAACTGGAGGAGCTTAAATGTTGTTTTCCACCCCAAAACTGTGATTCTTTGAAATGCAGGATGGTTGTAATTAGCTTGTCTTGGAGCAATCCTCACTGGTTTCCTTGCTTACTGGTATCACCCTAACTTAGAGGTATCTTCCCTCCTCTGTACAAACACTTTCACAAAATAGAGCAATCTGACACAACATGAGTGAGAAGAAGCCCTGGGTGGGAGAGGGGAAGGTAAAGTGACAGAGCCCAAGTTACCCCAAGCCTGGATATAAATATAGTGTAGACATGATGGTCAAACCAGTCTGTGCATCTCTTGACAAATTCAGGGGATAAAAATTCATGTACTTAATGTAAAACTGTAAAATGATTTGTAAATGATTAATGTAAAATGATTTGTTGAGGAGAACCACGTCTGTTCAACAGGCAAGAAAAACACACCCCAAAATCCTTAATGGGCACATCAAGAGAGAGGAATTATAAAATACTTCTGACTAACCAGTATATTGCAAAGAAATTTTATTCTGCAACTCAGGACACTTTGTGTAACTTTCTTGTAATTAAGCACCAGAGAGAAACAAATGGTAATTATGTACCCTGCCTTTAGATGCAGCCCAGAGAATCCTTTTTAAGTACTGCAACAGCTTGCTAATGTGCCACTGTATTTGAATAAATACCTGCAGTAAATAGGTTTATGAAACCTCTCATAAACTGCCAGGTGCATAAGGGGCTGTTATCAAAGCAGGGGAACTTGCCCACTTTTCCCTCTGCACAAGCTGCAGGAGGCTGGATGCAGAGAAGAGAGGCAGACACAGTGGTAGGAGGAAAAGGGCACTGACTGTTATGATACAAATTCATCCATGTTGCACCAGAATATGGAGACCACATAACCTGTGAGTTGCAATTTAGTTTTCAGTAATTAATCTGGCACTGTTAAAATTATCATCTTCCTCAGAAACTTACTCGAAGGTCATTTGGAGGCACTGTCTGCTGCTCACTCAAACATCAGCCTCTGAAAGTCTCAGCAGTGTTTGGCGTGATGATGTTTTAAAACTACCAATTACAGCATGCTTTGCAGTTTTAAAAGAGAAATCCAAGGATTAAACCCATGCCTTTTATTTGTAGTTTCTGTACTAATTTGCAGGGCAAATAGCACGTTACCTCCAGGCTACACTGTTTTTCTTCTCTTTCTCTCAAAGGCACCAGCACCAATTCGAGCATCTTCTGCATGTTGCTTTTTCTTCTCTTTCTCTCAAAGGCACCAGCACCAATTCGAGCATCTTCTGCATGTTGCTTTTTCTATTTATTTCTGAAATTCAAGAATGATCCCGGTCTGATTATTTATTTTTTTCCTCAGAATATCACAGCAATCTTAACATGTGATGTCTCAAAGCCTCATTCTTCTGAGAGTGTCTTTTTTCCCATTTCATGGTAGCTTGGAAGGCAGATTGTTTTTCCAGAGCCAGGGGGATGTGGTGAGTTCCTCCCTCAGTGCCAGGGTGGCTGGAGGAGCAAGAGCTCTGAGACAGCACAGCTTCCCCACCTCTAGTCCTATAGGACTAGATCTAGCACCCTAAAACTAGGAAAAAAATCAAAATATTAGGCTGGTTTGAAGTTGTTTTCCACTCCTCACCTGCTGTTTAGAATTTTATTCTGTATTTAAGACACTTTAACCTGGTATGAGGAGTTTGTTTTTTATCTGAACAATTGGGCTGTGGACTCTCTCAAAATACACTGAATTTAAGCAGATGTACAACATCTGTAGGAGACCACTGGAAAACATATCAGGTGTTTCTTCATGTAACAGGGAAATAAATGCAGGGTTCCTGCAAAGCCTCTTTCAAACCCCTTGATATCACGGAGCACACAGCAGTGCCATTCATTAAAAACAAACAAACAAAAAATAAAATTAAAAAACCTTCTCTTGAGTTTAAGACTCTAACACAGAATATAAGGTTGCAGAGCTTCCCATAGATTAAACTGGTAGTAAAAAAAAAAAAAAAAAAAGACTAATGAACTTTTTTACTACTGCTTTTAGCTTCCAAGCACTCATTTGCTGAGTATACTTCTTTTAACCATCCTTTTTTCTCCCTGCTAGATATTTGTTATTAAAATGACTCTTCTTGCCTAAGCATTTCCACACATTTATCTGATTTGTTTGCAGGGGTTAAAGTGAGTGGTTGGTAAAACTCAGCTAATGCTGGCAAACATTCAGAGGTTCAGGTGATTATCCAAAATTTCTCCAAACTCCTCTGGCTAAATCCTTAAAGAGTGCACTTTTCTTTCTTTTTTTTTTATTGTTCCAGTTTGGTCGTAAAAGCAGAAGGTGTTTGGCTTGTGCTGCTGCTTTTTTTAGCTTTCCCTAAAATCCTTTCTATACAAAAATTCCTTACTTCAGACTTTATGGGTGCACCATCAAGCCAAGTGTCTGACAGGCAGGGACAGCATCCCAGTTGCTAAGTTTGGGCTGTTGTATTCTGGATTTTTTTATGGAGCACATGGGTGAAAAGAAGAAAACAGAGGCTCCCCAGGGCTGCCTGGCTCCTGGTGGGGACCACCAAGCACCCAAAGTGTCCTCTGTGGGAGCAGGAGGAGCCTGAGCCCCTTTCCTGTGCTGTGTAAACGCTGTCAAACCCAGAGCTCGGGCTGTGCCCTGGGCATGTCAGGCTCAGCCCCTTTGCCCTGGCAGCCAAAGTGAGGGTAAAAGGGCAGGGAAGGGGTTGAGTGTCCCCTTCAGGAGCAGACAGCACTCTCCTCTCTTCCCTGTCCCTGAACTCAGGGATTGCATTTCCTCACCAGCTGGGTAGAAAGTTTAATCCGCAAAATTATTGCTCCACGACAACCATTTTCCTCTGGAGGTGAAAGACTTGGAGACAGGGAGAAAGAGGCTCGGTTTCCATGGCAACCCTGGGACACTGGTATGCTACAGGAAAAAGTCATTCTCCCCCCAAAAACAAACAAACAAACAAAAAAAAAGACAAAACTTCACAGAGAAGTGGTACAGTACAGCAGGAAAGGAAATTGCAGTTTTAAAATGAAAAGCTCATTTGCAATTATGGTTTTGAATTTCATCTTCTAGTTACAGGACCAAATTGTGCAGAGTTTAGTGGGGAAAATTCTATATTATGTTTCAGGTGAATAATGTAGCTTAAGCTACAGCCAGAAGTTCCTTGTGACAGACTCGGGTCTGGAGAACTCAGAAGTGGCTGGATTCTGCTCTAAGTGGGTTTAAGAGAACCCCACCAGAGAACCTGGCCAGCATTTTATACCCTCTAATGGACCTTGCAAAGTCAGGATCTGCCCCAAACTGTTGAGATTCCTCCTGCAGCTTCCAATTTCAGCAGGTGAAGTTTTACCTTCCAGATTCTAAGTTACCTTTGATGCCATCAATCACCATCCACTGCAAGCTGCATTGCATAGGAGAGCGTTTTATGATGAGCATTAGAGTGGTAATATAGCAAAGAGCATTGTTAATGAAGCGTGGAAAAAGAATAAATTCAGCTAATGGGTATATGTGTCAAATTTCAATTAGGGAGCTGTTGGAAAGTGAAAGAGAGAGAGGAGCATACAAATGAAACCTTTGACCTTCAGAGTAAAGACAGAACAACTTGAGAGAAAAAAGGGGATGTTTAGAAACATTTGCCTTGCTGAATGCCGAAAAGTCTGAGCAGGAACTCTCAAGGACTTTTTTTCCCCCTTTAACTCTATAACAAATAACTCAACCCCCCCACCAGTTTGATTCAGCTGGTTTATTGACAGCTATCTGACTGTTTGTGCTGTTTACTGCATGGGAGAGAGAGAAAGATTGTGAGTGTTTTATGATGATGAGAGACAAAAATCTTAGCTACGTGAAGCCTAAGCAGAGGATGCTCAAACTTATCATTCCCTGCCTGTGAAATGCTGCTGGGAAGAGATTCCTTCTCACTCCTCTTGGGCTTTCAAAGGGGCCTTAGTTAGGTCAAAGCGTGCTTTAATCCATAAGTTGATTGAGTCCATCATCAGCAAATTCACAGATGACACTAAGCTGGGGGGAGTGTGGATCAGCTGGAAGGCAGGAGGGCTCTGCAGAGGGACCTGGACAGACTGGAGAGTTGGGCTGATCCCAATGGGATGAGGTTTAACACGGCCAAGTGCCGGGTCCTGCACTTTGGCCACAACAACCCCATGGGGAGCTCCAGGCTGGGCACAGAATGGCTGAGAGCAGCCAGGCAGAAAGGGACCTGGGAGTTTGGATTGCCAGGAAGCTGAACATGAGCCAGCAGTGTGCCCAGGTGGCCAAGAAGGCCAATGGCATCCTGGGCTGGATGAGGAACAGCGTGGCCAGCAGGTCCAGGGAAGGGATTCTGCTCCTGTGCTCAGCCCTGGTGAGGCCACAGCTTGAGTCCTGTGTCCAGTTCTGGGCCCCTCAGCTCAGGAAGGAGATTGAGGTGCTGGAGCAGGTCCAAAGGAGGGCAACTAAGCTGGTGAAGGGACTCGAGCACAGATCCTATGAGGAGAGGCTGAGGGAGCTGGGGGTGTTGAGGCTGGAGAAGAGGAGGCTCAGGGGAGACCTCATCACTCTCTACAACTCCCTGAAAGGAGGTTGGAGCCAGGGGGGGGTTGGGCTCTTTTCCCAGGCAACTCTCAGCAAGACAAGAGGGCAGGGTCTCAAGTTGTGCCAGGGGAGGTTTAGGTTGGAGATTAGAAAGAATTTCTTTCTGGAGAGGGTGATCAGGCATTGGAATGGGCTGCCCAGGGAAGTAGTGGATTCTCCGTGTCTGGAGATATTTCAAAAGAGACTGGATGTGGCACTGAGTGCCATGGGCTGGGAACTGCAGCGGGAGTGGATCAAGGGTTGGACTTGATGATCTCTGAGGTCCCTTCCAACCCAGCTGATTCTGTCATTCTATGATTCTATGATAATGTGATGCTCATGGGCAGACCTGAGCCCAGGTGAGAGTCACCTCCAAAAGGCAGCTGAGTCTTTAGCACCTTTGCCAAGCAAACACTAACATGCTGATGGATTATTTCCCCACCCACTCAATTTTCATAGAGTTAGGCACCAGGAACAGTTGAATGTCTGGCCAGGAAGTTAAGCCCATCCAGATCCCATGGTGCATTCTTGAGTTGTTGCCATGGGTTTTCTTTTCCTGCAAAAGTTCATCATTGTGAGGATCACCCTTATCTTTATTTTCCCATCCCTGATCCCCAAACCTCTGGGTCCTTGGTGGTGCAAGGCTCATCCCCAGACATCCCTCCTGGGATATCCATCCCAGGGAGGCCACCTGCTCGAGGCTGTATGCATCCAATTTGAGATTTAAACATGACACAGTGCCCAGGTTTGAGTCAAATTGATTGCAGGAGGCAAGATTGGACTCTGATCTGATGAGGGAAAGGAATCTTTGTCCTGGGGACATTGCAGTGTCAGGCAACTTCCTTAGGTGTCCGTCTGGGCCTGGAAAAACTTTGGTGCCCTCTGGCCAGGTCTTTCACCTGGTTTTTGGTTTCTATCTTCAGAAGTAAAGCAGGTGTTGCAAACATCACCATCCCTGGATGCTGAGCACTGGCTTTGGGAAAATGCCTGGGCAAATGGCAGGTGCCAAAGGGCGGGGGGATGTTGCATGGAAAATCCATGTTCCTCTTCTTCCAGAGCTTATGAGAAGACAGAGCTGTTGAATTTGCCCTTGACTCAGAATCACTGACATTTTTCTTAGTTATTTTGTCAATGGGTAGCTCATGAATAGTGGCATGATTATTCTTAGCATTTGATAATGGAAGTATGGAATGCAAATTATCCCGTTAGGTCATTCAGTATCATTTCTGTTTTATGGCTGAGTGATGTATGTCCCTGGGAGGAGGTAATACAGGAGGATTTGTAAATGACAAAATTTCCTTCGACAAATCCTGCAGCCTGAACATTTAAATTCTCCTTTTTCTCCTCTGGTAGTGTGCATTTAAAGCTGCTTTTTCCTGCTTTTCTATTTCTTTCAGTTGTTAGAAAGAAAATATTTTTAGCAGAGTAGCTTCTCTGGTCTATTGGCCATCTAGATGATTATTTCCAGCTATATGGATCAGCTTTAATATCACAAATAGGTCACATTATTGTTAGTGGGTAAATATTATACTGTGGAAACATATTTCCAGCATTAATCTTCTCATGTACAGATAGGAGGAGAAGGCATCTTCTGTGGAGCTCTTCCAATATTTACCTTCTGCCTCTGTTTAAGTGAATGTTCTTGCCAGAAAACTTGTTCAGCAGCATATCTGGGGAATGCAAACACCTCAGGAAAACTGCAAAGAGCAAAATGAATTACTGCTCTTCAGTAGGCAGAGCTTCATGAAGCTCTTCATGAAACAAGGAGAACCTGGAATTGTCCAGGTAGCTGCTCTCAGGACACAGCCACAGTCAAATCAATGTTATCAGTCAACACAAATAATTATATTTATTGGATTTCATTCATCATTTTAATCAACAACTCGCTGCACATTTGAGGGTTTTATTTGCTCCATAGGGAAAGTGTCAGCATAGTTTTGAACTTCTAAGCCCAGTGCCACCACCAGAGGCTCTCTTGGACTCCAGCGGTGCTGCAGAGGAGCTCAGACACATCCCTGGCTGGATCCAGGAGTCTGGGAAGGGCTCCACCTCCTCCATCCAGCTCCTGCCCTGGCTCATGATCTCCCAGCTCCTCCTTGCAGAGCTGAGTTTCCAGAGTGGTTCCCCGGGATGTGGGTGCTGCTGCTACACCCACCCCTCCTCATCCCCTCTCTCTGCCTGCAGCCGTGTTCCAAGGGGGGAATTTCCCTCTTTGAGCAGATTCTTTCTCAACAGGTTCAAGCTCCAGAGAACATTTTTTTCATTTCCACAAGCAGCAGGGGTGATCACCAGCCTCAGTGCTGCCAGGCCAAGAGGTCTCACACACCTTTTTAGAATCAGTGAGGGACCCAAAGCTACGTCCTGTGTCTCTCTTGCTAGCATGGAGATCTGTCCTTCTTGCTGAGTAGAATATAAATAGTGCAATAGAAATCTGACTTGTGTCACCAGAGACAGAGATTTTGCTCACTGGGAGGAGCTGGGAGAGTCAGAGAAGAAATTAGAGAAGAAATGAGCTGGCTGCAGATCAGCTTTGGATATGTGCCCCCTGCCAGCAGTTCAGCACCCTCAGGGATTCAGGTACAACACAGGCAGTGAATTGTTTCCAAGACAAAGGATTTGACACAAAATGGACATTTTACAGCCCTACTTTTGCCTCTGTTGTGCAGATTTTAAAATGACATCAGCGAGGAGGGGTACGGCTGACTTTAGGTTTTAAAATGGAGGGCTTAGGATGCTGAAAAGGTATCAAAAAAGGCACGGATTAAAAGTCCTACCACTCAATGAGTTTTTCAGGACCTTTTTGCTGCTTGATGCAATATGGAGTTCAGCAATGCACCGTTAGGAGAAATGTCATAAAACATAGATTAATGATTGCATTTTCATCCTTTTGATGTGCCATTTAATGAGGTGTGTGTTCTTTCATACCTGACATCAAAAAGACAACTGGTGGAGTTCTTCACATATACATCAAATACATTTTTATGTCAATACATATAATCAGCTAGGCTAAAGAATTTACATCATTTACATTACTGCTTTCACATCAGCTGGTTTAGAGCTGATTTGATACAGGTTGCCCAGTGCTAGTCTTGGCTCACCAGAATAAAATGAAAATGGATGTGGATGCTCTGCAGCCCCTGTCCATTCTGCTTCCAACAAGAAGGGGAACAAGATTTCCCTTTCTGGAAGCTAGATTAAGTTTTTAAGTTAAATAATTATATTAAAATTTCACTGCTCTGCCAACACTAGAATGTCTGGGTAGTATTTATTTCTGTATTATTTCTGAAATGTGTAAAGGAGAGAGACCCTGATCCCAGAGACTTGGAGAGGGCAGCATGGACTTCATGGGCAAATTGCAGGAGTTCTGCCCACAACACAAGCTGTAACAAGGGTGGATTTTGACATTCATGCCTGCAGACTTCTGTGTTTCATCAACCTGTTCTTCTCTGTGCCACCCAGTTAGTTAGTGTTTAAGAGTCAAAAAGACATTTTAGAAAATATAGGGAATGATTTAAAAAAAAAAACAAAACCTGATGGGAGAGAAAGCTCTATATGGTTCCAGAAAAAACCCCAATAAGATAATGACCTCCAGTTTCTTTATAGCGATTTGATATGCAGGAGCTCATTTTAGATTCTTTTTCTTTCTCTTCTCCAGTGGCAGGCTCAGCTGAAGCAACACAGGATGGTTCCACACTCTGTTTGGCAGATATTCCACTTTTCTGAACTGATGGGAAGCTTGACTTGCACAGAGCTGCCTGTAAGTGAGTGAATACAGTCACTAGTGCTGCTATACATGTTCCCCTTGTTCCAGGGAACACTACTAATAGTTCTATATTATTTTTATTATAATTATCAATTAATAATTGTTATTTTAAAGTGCTTGGATTATATGAATACATGTCTGTATGTCACTGGTTAGTTGCTAATCTTCAACTACAGCTTCAGGTCCCAAGTTTAACAGCAAAAGGGGTAGGTATATGGCCAAGAAATTCTGAATGTCATTTGTAAATGAGGCAGATTAGTTTAGTTATCTCTTGGGTATGTGGTGTCCAATTTTCTTAATTTCCCCATGATAGTTTCCTTTATCTGGATTTACTATATGTATTTGTGTGAATAAATATGAAGTTTAAGGCAAGGAGTTCTGCCCTGTAAAGCTGACAAGTGGTGCCAGTCACAGTGTTCAAGGCTCTGAGCTAGAAGCCTATTCTTCCCATCAGCCTGAGACTGACAGGTGGCTTTGCAAGAGCTTTTAAATGTATCTTTGAAGATTTAAAAATAGTTTTATACCAGAAGGCAACCACACAGTAGCTGCTTCTTCCAACTGCCAGTAAGTTGTGTATGGCTCAGGGACTGCTGCTACACTTTGGCCTATTTATCCTGTTACACATGACTGGGTTGCTTTAATGCACTATTGAGGGGAGCTCCCACTCTGGAAGAGCATCCCATGGGGATGAAGGATCAGCTCTTCCCATCCCAGATACCCAGGCACAGCTACTCAAACTGCTGGGCCAGCAGCCAGGGGCTGTGGCAAGTGGCCAGTGAGGCACAGGGAACCATTGGCCCTGTCCTTTTGGAGGCTGCCATGTCTTTATTGTACAGTACTTCAAAACATTTTTTTTTTCCTGTGACTTTCTACTGCCAACTTCATTGGGCAAGGAGAGCTTTAAAGTTTCACATTCTCTTCTATAATTCTGCTGGAGGTATTTTCCCCCTCTCCTCTCCCCCTTTTTGATTTATTTTTAATAAGTGCTCTCTGTGAATATTCTCTGGGGCAAAACTGAGGAGAGGCAGAAGGATGGGTTTGGTTGTTTTGTTTAAGATTCTATCATATAACAACCATATAGACCTATAAACACCTCTCACTGAAGACTTTGTTTATCACATGCTTCACAAATTAATCAGTAAATAAGGTTTCTAACTTGAACCAGACTGAAAATTAAAGTGAATCTTGGGCAGCCAGGTCCTTGGATCGTGTATTGGTTGAGCTTTGTCATTATTTGGTGTAGGTAAAGTAGCTTTTAGTCAGTGTGTCCTGCAGAAGACACTCTGTGGTATTAAGAAATGCCACCTGACAGATAAATAACTGAAGATGAATTGTGTGTGAATTCCTCTTACACAAAACTCTGGCAGCAACAGAGTAATTCTGATGAATAAACTGAAGAGCAATTACTGAGCAGTGGGCTGGTTAACCATCACCTGAGGGCATAATTCCCTAAGACAAATGCCCAGGGACTCTGACAGCTGTTAGGAGGGCAATCTGCACAGCAAAAAACTCTCTCCCTTACCATTTCACAATAAAATTACTTGTTTGATTATTATCATTCATCTTTTGCATGATATAGAAAATGTAGTTTTAGTGGTGGTAAAATACCTTAGAAATTACCTACACTTTCTTTTTTTTTATAAGCTCTTCATTCTTGTAGGATATTTTCATACAAAATTATTTCTGTCTGGGAGATGAGCCACATCCCAGCTGATCCATAGGGCTCAGTTTTCAAGGAGAAGGCCAAAGGAAAGTTCTGTGGATTTACCAGACAAAAGTCAAGTGGCTTCAGAGGTCTCTGTCCAAAGCTGAAATTCATCAGAGTCCTTCTGCTCTGAGTAAAGCTGCTGTATCTGATTTAGGAAATTGACTGGAGAAAAAAAAAAGACCCATGTTCAGCTCATTTAGATATCACCTATACATATAGCTAATTTCATATGGGTTAAACATGATTTTAAGGTGCCAGAAAAGTAGATGATGCATAAACCAGGCCTTCCAGAGAATAATTCTGCAGTAAATTGTACATTTGCTCATAATGAAGCTATATATAAACTACACAATGAGGCAAGTCAGGCTCATGTTGAACTGTTGAGTAATGTGTCAAACCTACTATGATTACTTCTTTATTCTTAATTCCCTTATTTCCTACACAATTCCATTGTTTGCCACTTTAAAAATGTTATTTTCTGTATTAAAAAGAAAAAAAAAAAAGATGAAGAAGGTAAAATAAAAAAGCTTTACTATACAGGATATACTGCACATAAACTGAATTATTTTTATTATCCTTCCAGGCCAGGTTGGGTTTTAAAGATCCAGAAAAAGATCCCAGAGCACAGATGAGAAAATTGGTGTGAGGAACAGAGCAGAGCCTGTTGTTTGCATTTTAACTTCCTCTTCAGTGGTGGTAAGTTTTAAAAAATTGGAATATGGGATTTCTTGTCTCGTTTCAGGAGATGGGTGGGTTGTTCTTCTCTGTTTTCACTCTGGCTCATTGTGAATCTTTTGGAATTGTGGCTGGAAAGGGGAAAGACCTTGCAAGCTGGTATTCCACAGCTATTCCTGGTACTATTCCACAGCTTTTCCTGGTATTCCTGTACCCCATGCAGCCTGGCAGACAGAATCTTGCTTTTCCTGATGCCATGTGGCTGTTTATGTAACAAAGATTGAAGGCACATTTTAACAGACATTTGGTTTCTAGGTGTGCTTATTAAAAGGAAACAAGCTGGCTTTTCCCCAGGTGTTACTCTCATGGAATGGGAAACATCAGAGCCAGCAATCACTCTGTGAGCAGGTGCTTAGCATCATTACCCTGGATTAGGAAATGTAAAGATATGATATAGAAAAATGAATCTCTGGTGTCACATACTCTCTAGGACAAGAAAAAATAATTCCACTCCTGTCAGTGGAGCTTAACCAACATTAAATCAGTGAGAATGAGATCAGGATCAGGCCCTGGGACTACACAATATATTGAAGAAGAGATAGTGAGGTGTATTATCTATCATTAAATTAATTTTGTATTTCCCAAATTACTTTTATTGTGATCAAGTACACTGAATTTATTTTAAATATAAATATGAAATTACAGACCTGAGTACACTTCATTTGTGTAAGCCATAAATTAGCACTTGCCTTCCCTGCTAGGAGTGGCATCAGCAAGGTATTTAAATAAAGGAAAAATGATGATGTACACAGCTAGATGGCCTTACCTTAAAGAAATAAGGTACAATATCAACATAGACTGAAAGTCCTTGCTGATTGCTGTTCTCTCAAAAACCTGCATTCTGCAAAGATGCTCTATAGCTCTTGAAGGCCAAAACCAAATTATTTTCTTGCTGAATGGCACTGAAAAACAACAATCCTCAGTTTAATTTGGATGTAAAAAAGTGTCATGAAAGGTTTGTACTCTTAGGTGTGGGCTCAGCATGTCTGTGTGAGTGTTGGTGATTACAAACTTATATTTGACATGCACACAGTTAACACAAGTTTACATTAATAAATAATTAATAAATCCCTGAAAAGAACTCTGGTCTCGAGCTATTAGGCCATGCAATTAATTATTTTTCTCTGCTAATTGGAAGACTCAACACTTTTTTTTTTTTCTTTAACCAGAAACTGTTTCCAAATTAAGGATTCTTGCTCAGACATTCTCCCTGTGCTTCCCAAGAAATTAATCTTAATAGAAAATTATCAAGCAAATGTCCAGGTGCTCTGAAATTCACGTTGGTTACAAGTCAGGGTGCTGCTTCATGTGGAAAACTCCACCCCAGATTGGTCTGACACACAAAACTCTTCCCCATCCCCTCCCCTGCCCAGGACTGTTGGGCAAGATGGTGCTGCCTGACCAATTTTTCTCTCCAAATGGGATTTTTACTGTGTAGCTACAAATGCAGCCTCACCAAGGTTGGGTTTGCCTCCTTCTCTCCTGACAAGGTGTGAGACCAATTGCTGTAATTAGGAATTCAACACATTCTTATTTTGGAAAGCAAACAGCATGCTTAGCTCAAACCTTCACTTGGGGAAAAAAAAAACAAAATACAAAACCCAACAGTAAGTTGTAATTCCCAAAAGTCTTTGAGAGAACATTTTAAAGGTGGTGGAGCCAAGATAAATGCAAAGAAAATAAAACACTTTGAAATCATATTTTAAGCAAAACATTTCAAAAAATAATGAATTCCACTGCCACGTCACTCCACAACTCTGTATCCATGCAAATATTTATTTTTTGTTTTAAAAATCCACCTTCCCATGAGGAGTCACCACCCCAGCAGCCCTAATAGTAGCTGTCTGGGAGTTCAGGAGTTTAAGTGAAGGATTAAGGGAATCCTGCAATTGCTGATTCACTCCCACAGAGGTAACTGCAGATGAGCAGAGCAAGGTCACACCTTGAACAAAAAAAAAAAAGGTCCCAGGAGTGTGGTGGGACAGGTTCTCTTTCCCAGTGTCACAGCTAAGACCAAGCTAACTGCCTCTTGGGTTTTAAGGCACTGGTGAAGGGAAAAAGACCCAGCCAAATATCTGTGTCTTCTGTGATCTGAGGAGAGGAGGAGATGGCATCTGAAACCATGAGAAAGCAAAGCTAGAGGGCAGATGGAGGACAGCCCTCTCATCAGGGTAGGTGCTATGACTTTTGGAAAAGAAATTTCAGGTCCTCTTTTGTCCTCATGTTGTGTGGTCCTGTGCACTGGCAAGATCTTCCAAGGAGAGCAGTCAGCAATGTAAAAAGTACTAACTTGGGAATCCATAAACGTTGTAAAAACAGAGAGCATTTATGTCTCTTGTGCTATCAGGACTGATAGGTTTATCTCCTCCAAGTCTACTTTGCAGTTAGACACCATGAGGGTCAGGAAAGTACAGAAGAACTGGCACCCTTCACACAGGATGCGCTTTTGGGCTCTTCTAACTACTTAGACTTCATCTAAGTTAAAATTGCACCCCAGAAGGTGAAGTCAAGTGGCCAAGAAGTCATCTGGGGATCTTGAATCCTTCTTTCCCCAAGCAGCAGACACAGTGCACCAGGAGGATTTGCTGTGGGAGGTGTGGAGATGCTGGCTCAGCTGAGAGGCAGTCAGATCCTTGGTGGGGGCTGCTTCAGAAAGCAGAATGAGCTCCCTCTCACAAGGGAGAACAGGGAGCAAGCAGGATGAAATCCTGTGGGACTTTCAGCCTCAGGGTAAGGTCTAATATGATTGCTTTTAGGTGAAGACAGCTGCATAAGGTAAATTTCCTCCCAGATTTGAAATTAGCTTGATGAAGAGAATTATTGATTACTGATTAAATGCTAACAGAAGGCTAAATGGAATTTATTCAAGAGGGAGCTGTGCCATTAATGAACAGAAACATTACCTGAAATTTGCAGAGTGGAAAAAAAAAAAAAAAAAGTAAAGCTCACTCACAGGATGGTTTTACAAGTTATCTGAAGATCATTTTAAGTCAAAATAGTAAGACATAAATTCTGGGAATCCATTTTTAATATTGTTTTGGGATGAAGTATATATTTGGTCAGAACATGGGAAAAAAAATTGCATAACAAAGAGAGTGATTATGGACTGACCTGCCCAGGGCAGGAGTCTTCTGAGTGGGCTCCTTGGTACCAACCACATTTGTTTTGCCTTTTTTTCCCTCCTGACTTGAAGGTAATAACTGCTGCATTTAATTTATGGTTCTCCTCTTGGGAAAAACAAAACAACTGATGGTGATCAGAGCAGAGGAGGCCTGGGAGCCAAAGGAGGTAGGTGACAGCATGGAATGACCATGCAAAGTCCTAACTTTGCTGGGCTGGGGAATGAGCAGCAAGGTGCAGGTTCCAAGACCTACGTAGGTACTTTAGAAACAAAACTCTAATATCACTCTAGAATATATAAAAACTCCTCAATATTGTGCCTGCAGGGGAAGCTATTTTTGTGTGTGTGTGTGTGTGTTGGTGGTGCTTTCAGGAATGAATTTTGGCAAGCTCAGCTGAGTTCCCTGACTCCACAGTAGATGGTAATATTCATTATGAGTAACTCAAATACTGCCCATTCTGTGCAGAATTAAATTTGATCTGATTTTGAAACGAATTCAAATTCCATAATACCCAGGTGTGTTCTGGAACCAGACTTTTCTTGGTAATTAGTTCACCACTCCTTGATGGCTATATTTTTCTTTTCATTTTACACATAACTCTTAATGAATTTTACATTACTGGTTTTTAGAATGGGAAATATTTAGCAGCACAATAAATATGTCTTCTCTTCCTTTATTTTTTGTTAGAGGCCAAGAAACCACACCAATGGCCCACAAAGATCCCCCAGCCCACTGAGCTTCTGAAGCAGCAGAATACCTTCCTAATCTCCAAGGCTGAAGCTCTGGAGAGCCGTGAGTGCTAAAAGTTTCTAATCTTTTATTCCACTTAACTTATCTGCCAATACATATTCATGAGGAAGGTCATTATAGCAGCACCCAGTAGTGTGGCTCCAGCTCTGAGCAGTGGCACTCAGCACTTAACAGCCAAGCTCACAGAACTGAGCACTGAGGTAGTTAGAAGAAAGCAATTTTCTGAAACATAATGAAACCAAAAAAAGTTTTCCCTTGCATTATTGGGCCACCAGGGGGAAAAGGGATTTCTAACTTCTTTGAGTCTGTCTTCCTGCAGATTTTAAAATGCCATTTTGCCTTGGGAGTGCTCTGCTGGGGTGCTGCATAATGGATTTTTGGAGGGTGAGTGAGGATGGTGGGCTGGGTGTCACAGACAGCCAGGACTCTGGGTGTCCTCACAGCAGCACTGTGAGGATCAGGTTCTGTTCTGCTCCAGCTGGGCAGACTCCAGGCCTTGGGGACACACTGGGGACAGCAAAACCCCTGCTTCTGAACCACACACTCATCACCAAGCCAGCCCTGGGAAACAGCTTGGCACACAGCAGTGAGCTTAGGGGGAGGTCTGGGAGTCTCCCTCAGATCACCTGCATGTCCCAGCATTATCCCAAACCTGTCACTGCTCCTGGAGGAAAAACCAGACAGAAGGAACACTGGGGCATCCCCCTATAAACTGCATGTCAGGCACCTGAGAACCTCAGCTGACTTTGGCCACTCTGCCTCACTCACAGCAAGCTATTTGTACTCTCATTACAGTATAAACCTATTTTTCAAGTGACTTTCTGTTTTCTCAATAATTATTAATATAAAATTATATGCTAGCTAAAATGTCACTAGCATTAAATATGTATATTTCTTAATAGTTCCCCAAGCAAGCATTTAATTCAAATTACTGCCTCTGTCAATGACACAGAATTTCTCTCTCTCTGTCTCTCTCTATATATATATATTTGTACATGTTTGGATGAGTGAGAGACAGTGAATATCCTTATAACATGTGTTTTGCTAGAGCATTCATTTAACTCATTATTTGTGCACATACAAGCAGCAAAAAATAACACAGCAAGGCAGAGGGATGCATCCCTATCCGCCTCTTGCTCTCTCCTTTTTTTATTGCTGACTTTATCTTCTTTTCCCTTCCATGTTCTGCAAGTGTGAAGAGAAAGGCCCATTCCTCTCCGTTTACACCCTGAGAGCAGAACTGCCAGGGGCTGGGGCCAGGATACATTTTTTTCCTCAGGTGCCTACAGAAAAGAAAGAGACAAATCTCCAAAGTATCAGAGTGTCTCTTGTGTGCAGGCTGAGATCTCACTCCTGCTCCTTCCTAGGACTGGCAGCTCCTGGGGGAATCCTGCTTCCTGTTGGTACCCACCTCTCATTTTGAGAGAGAAGATCAAGTCTAGAATGTTTTTCTTTTTCCTTAAGCATCAGTTTTTATCCTTGGTGTTCTGTGGCTGTCTCCACGTGGCCATCAGGGTCCTCCAGCTTTTTGTTTTGGTGGTGACAAGGTAAGATCTCACTGCTGCTGTGACCCTGGAGGTGGTTTCTGTACCTTCCCTGCACTTTCCTGTGTGCTGCCCATGACAAGGATGTGGAAAGGTGTTTCTTCTCCTCTGACCCCACCTTCCCTGACTCTGATCCAAGCAGCTGCTTCTGACACATCTTTCTACTGGTTTTTAAATGGCAACTTAGTTTTCAGGTAAGATTTAATAAAGAAGTAATTTTTCTGCAGCCAAGATAGCTTTTACCAGAGAATTCTTAATATTTATTCTTATTACAAACAATGATGGCATTCACTGAGTTAAAACCATCACCCCCTAGAGACTATTTAAAAATTCAGTAACCTTAGCAACAAAATAAAAAGCCATACTGGTTTAGTTGTTTAAAATGAGGAACATACACCCTTCTGGGTGTGAACATATTGCTAACAGATTGCTTTGGGTTCTTTTTATTTTCCTAATCATATGGCTCAATCCTGTATTTTCCTCCTTTTGCTTCCTTAAACATTCCACTATTAGAAAATACCATTTTTTTTCTTTATATAAAACCTGTCCTAGATCACAGAACAACATCTGATTGGGGGGGGAAAAAGATAAAAATACTTTTTCTCTATGAAAGAGAATGAGAAAGTGCCCTGAAAGTGGTGCAGGAGCTTACAGACAGTCAGCTGAAATAACCAGAAAACAGAAGCATGCACTCAGCCAAACTTCATTATTATTTTCATATCAAACCTTTTAGAGAGTCCTCTGTTCCAGTAGCTGCTTTTCAGAAGGCTGGATTTGCATTTTAAAAGGCTAAAAAGTGCACAAAGAGGTAGATGGTGGGTATTTCAGGTTAGATATCAAGAATAGAATCATTCCCTTGAAGTCTGGTATTGCTCCAGAAGCTGAGCTGTGTGTTGAGAGACAAGTGGGTGAGTTGGGGCAGTGTTGTTAAACAGGGAAATACCTGGGAATTGTAGGGAAAGACTGGATAGATGGATGGATGAATGGATAGGTTTGAAAATTGCTCTTGGATTTGGGTGCCTGAGTGTGTGTGTGTGTGTATTTCTTTTTCCAAGTGGCACCAGAGTGTTCCCCTCATCCATTTCTGGGGCTGGAGGGCAGTAAGCTCAGGTCATCTACCAGCAGACTACAAGAAGTGCTGTGTGCTTTCTTTTTCATAAGTTTGTTCAATAATTTGTTTCCCCAAGCTAGTGGTAATATGGATTTGGAGCAGAGCTTTCCCAGATTTATTTAATAAAAGGTTACCATTTTTCTTCCAGCAGAAATAAGCAGAGAAGAGGAAGCTATTCTCCCTGACACAATAGAAGGGAGGATTATGGAATAAACACAGGGGAGATAAGAAAGGTGAATCAATTTAAATGACCTTTATTCAAGCTTCATTGAAACAAATGAGTAAGAGGATTTATCCCCCAGAAAATAAAGTGGAAATAAGAAAATAATTACTAAATAGCAAACTAAAGGAAAAATTCTAATTATATTGAAAGAGACTTACCAGCATTTCCTAGTTTAAAATTAAAAATAACTAAGAGTATGTTAAATCATGTATAAATTAAAGCTGAGCAAACATAATAAAACCACTTGGGTAGCTAAGCTGGGAGTAGAATATAGTGCAGTGCTTGCAGCTGAGAAATGGCATTGCCTGCTTGCACCATTAACTTCCTAAAATTTAGTCCTCCTACCCTATGGATCAACTGTTTGAGAGATTAATTTCCTCTCTAATCCTGTGAAATCCTGGGGTTTGATTTCTCACCTAGGATGGGACCCTAAATATTCTGTTGCAGAGAGAGGCAAAAAATCTGAGTAAGTGGGGGTTTCACAGGGTCACAAACAGTGGGTGTGGGATTCAAGATTTGGCAGAGTTTTAGGTGTTGTTTTTGTGGTGTTTTTAGTTCCTCAAAAGCTACCTTTTTTTCATGTAATTGAAAAACCCACTCTAACAAACTGCACGTGCAGTTCTTGGTGTCTTTGTTTGTTCATTTAGTTAAAAACTAGGATCTTTTTGGCAGGGCAGTCAGCCAAATATCACCTTCCATGACACAGTGATATGATGAAGTTCTGCCAGTGCACAGATCCTAGAAAGCAAAGTGATGGAATGTGGCAGCTTTCCTTTCCTAGCAAGATTATGTCAGTTGCTCCTAAATCCATCAATCCAGTGAGACAGTAATTAGTTAAACTAATGATAAACAAAGGATTTTAGCCTGCAGAACTTACAATCCTAACAAGGCAGGTTATTATTGGAAGCTATTTTCAATAAAAACATTTCAACTGCCCAACAAGAACATTGTCCCTAGATTAAAAACATGGAGCATTGTTTATTGTCAGCACAGGGTTAGCCTCATGCTAGAAAAGATCCTACACTTCCCTTGGTGTTGGCTGCACTTTTGTTTTAAGAGCATTAATAGGAATCACCCTTGCAAACATCTTTTTAGGGATGGTTTTGCTTGTTCTTGTTAATTTTTTCCCTGCCAGTGAGGAAACATTGCTGCTGCTGCCTGACTGCACGTGAGGCAGAGCACTGCCAGGGGCAGTGGGGTGGGCAGGGGACAAGGTTTGGACTTGAAAAAGGCAGATTTGCTTCTCAGCAAACCTTGCCCAAAATGTCTTGGTTTTGGCTGAGGGGCTCAGCACGAGCTTGCATGTGCAGGAAAATTGTGCTGAGCTTGGATGATACTGGAGACCATCTTTACCCCATCTCTGAGCACAATTAATTGATTTGAAGTGACATCCTAAGCCTGGCATTTACTTTAACTCTGCAGAGATGTTGCAGCTCCTTCTGGCAGCAGAAACAAAGAAAAGAAAACTCTTCCCAGCACTGTGGGGAAGTGTCACCTACAGACCCAAGAAATCAGAGCAGTAGCCAAGAGGAACAAGGCAGTTTCCACACTGAGTTATTGGAAATACTTAGAGGGTGACTGTTGCCTTTGCTCCTGTAGGCTCTGCATGGGGTGTGCTGTTACTCCAAGCTGTGAGCAAAGCTGCTGTGGCAGGAGGAAATCCTGCTCTGGAATTCTTCTTCTGGCTTTCACCACAAACTTCATGGCTTCTTCTGCAGGGGACGTAGCTTCTTACAGCAACCATTTTGCTGCATGAAGGAAAAAATAAAGGTGAGAAATATTTAGTGGCAAAACTTTTCTTCTAATATAATTATTGAGAGGGTCATAAGCTTCCTGAGGTGTTTCATCTAAAAGCATCTTCAATTTACAGCCAGCTCCAGCACCACTGTGTAATATCCCCACCATACCAGCAGTGAGTCACTTTACACATAAATACAACAAGTTGGTGCCTGGTACTTTTCTTGCTTACATAACATAGACATTTGAGTATAAAAATATTGTGATTAATTTGGGGAATGAGTTGGCTGAGTACTTAAACAATTCCCCTTACAGAAAAATAAGAACTATTTAACTAAAAGAAGACTGAATGTCTTTTCTGAGGATGTTTTAAAAGATTATTTAAATCTCATAAATATTTAAAGGCCTGCATAGAAGCTAATGGATTTTTAAGGCAAAACAACCCAACGTGTTTATGACAAACAGCATCTTATCTTCTATTAAACCAATTTAATAAAAGAATAGATCCTGTGTTGTGTTTGCCTTTTGAAAATTGCCAAAGTAGCTAGACTCTGTTTCTGTTGAGAAGCAGTTGAGCTTCTCTTGAAAATACCACAGATATATTTCAGCTTAAACAGGTAAAAATACCACCCTGAGAACATTGCATGACCTTGAAGAACTGAGAGGAAGATGCATTTTCCTCACTCTTCCCTTTTTTTGCTGAAAGAAAAAAAAAATCCAAACCCCAAATGCTCCCTACCCAGCATCCAGTTCCTGTGCTCATTTTAAACTGTGCTTTGCCTGAAGACCTTCATGGTCTCCAAGAGCAGGCTTGGTGTTTCAGGGGTGCTAGAAGAGAAATTTAAATCTGATGGATTTGTTACAGAACTTTCCCAAGTAGAATCATGTCTCTCTCCCTGAGGCTGGTGTGTGAGCACCTCTTTACACCAAAATCCATGCAGGTAAGGGTGGGCACACAGGGAAGTGTGTGGGGTGGTCAGACAGGTCCTTACCTTGGTCACCTGTGAAAAAAGCTCCAGAATTCCTACAAAATCTCTGCTTCTTCAGAAACAAAATGAACCTCAAGACCTTCTCCTTTTTTTTTAAAATGCAAACACCTATTTGATTATGGCTCGTTTGCTAAAGGCACATTTTCCACTTAGTAATTAAGATTGATCATGAAGACAAAAACCAACATTTGCACATATTTTGGTACAGAAATAGTTGGCTGATTGCATTTACTTCAATACAAAGCTCTGTGCAACATGCCTGAGAGGAGAAAAAAAGCCATTGTTACCATAACCCTTGAATCTGTAGAAAGTTTAACATGATTTGAGATTTTTTTTTGGTTTGCTTTTAAAAAAAAATTTTAAATTGTTATTATTTCAATTTATAATGCTGTGCTTTGTTCTCCCTGAACAAGTTGACAAATGTTAAGATGAAATCTCAGCTGAAGGAGATTCTGCAGAAGTACTGTCCCCCTAGCAACACTGTTACTATGCACAAGGAGTACATAAAACCTTATTCCCCTAAAAGCCTGTGTTTAGAAGGATATAAGATTTTATTTTAGTTTTAAAACTAAAGATAAGGTGCTTGCAAACGTTCCATGTATCTCTAAATATACTGTCAGCAGGATTTGAATAGAAGCAGAATTCATAATGTAAACTGAGAATAAAGACTGTGGTACTGAAGCAGGTACCTGGTGCAACCACAGATAGAGATCTTGCCCCTGAAAAGCTCATTCCCACCATTATGTGCCTGGAGAACCCGACCATTTGATGTCTGATTCCAGAGAAACAGAAGGAAAGAGGACAATAGCATCCAGGAAAGGGAGCTGCTGGAATAATAGGAGTGTGCAGGTGAATGGAGAGGGTTTGTGGCAGCCTAGGAGAGGCCCAGAGCCTGCAAAGAGAGGGGGCTCACAAAAGGCAGCCCTGCAAGGAAGCAAAGTGGAGAGGAGAGGAAAATGAATCTTTTCACTGGGCAGATGAAGGGTCAGCCCTCAGAATAATGATGTGCCTCTAGAAATAAAGCCTCCATCTCCTCTCCCAGAGCTTACTAGGGAGCCAGGGCTTACAGAGTATTAATGAGTGCAGTGAATTAATGCACACACCTTGTGTTGGGGCGCCTTACAATTCATAAGCAACAAGCAGGCACCATTTCTTTTTATTTAAACAAGTCTGCTGTGTCCTCCAAACTGTTCCTAAGGAGGACTCCTCTATCCCCAAGAATGCCTAAGCATATTCTTTGAATATGGGGCTTTTAGGCAGTGTGTCTCTTCTCTCTATCACCTCAAGTGTTTGTGAGTTGCTGGAGGCTGCAATCCATGTCTGTCACCTTGCAAATGAAAAAAAAATCAGTTTCAGTAAAGGCTTCTATCCTTATACATTTGGTCACCAGAAACAAAGGGCTTCTTTCCATTCCAACAGCACAAAACAACACACTAAAAGCATGGACTGCAAACAAAAAGCAGCCTGGACTGCTGAGAACCTTGCTACGGGTCAATATTCCATGAAAACTCAGCTGATGGTCGTAAAGCTCCTCGAGTTCCAACTCCCTCTGCATGAGCAGGACCGCTTCCCACCAGCCCAGTTTGCTCCAAGCTGGTCCCCAGCTTCTGCCACCTCCTGGCAGCTCAGCGACAGCACAACAACAAAGGTAATTTTCCTCTGGAAAAAGCATTTCCATGCTTTGCTTTCCTGGCTGAGCAGCCCAGAGCCATTCCAGCTCCACGGAACTGTTTAGATTTTGTACACACACGTTCAGGACAAGTCTCTCTGAAGCAGCATTGTTCAGGCTTGTTGGCTACCAATTATACCAAGTGTCTTACGTGGCAACTGTTTACAAGAAAATTACATTGTTTATATGTTTTTCCTGCAGTTAACAAATTACCTTAAATGTCAAGTTGCTTGATACAGAAATAAGGGAGCTTACTGAATGCTTTAAAGCACTACAATTGTTGGTAAATTGCATTCAGCACGGAATTACAGACATTTAAACATCATTCAGGAGGAAAATACTTTCCCAAGGGTTTCATCTGACAGCACAAACTATGAAAGTGAAGGCTTAGCAATTTAAAAATGTCAGGAGAACAAAACCACCCCAACTTCTGAGCACCCAGAGTCAGGTGCAGTTAACTGCTTAACTAACAGTTGCACCATATTGCCATTGATTTCTTATTACTTCCCTGAAATTAATCTGATAGCTGCTCATTGATCATTAATTGGGCTGTGAGCCTTGGAGGAGATGAGAAGTATTGAGGAGATCAGCTGATGGAATGGACCTAGGAGTTTGTGGCAAAATGATTAAAAGTGAGCCCCACTGGTCATTCTGCGGGGAGGAACCATTTCTAACCATCACTCCTGTCCTCCAGAGGTGCTGCCAGTCTGGGACTTCCTACATATTACATATTTCATGTGGATAGTAAGGGGAAGACTGTAAATATTCCAAAAAAAAAGGTGTAATGGGTTACAATACCTAGACAGGAATTCCAGAAAGAGATAGAAAAACCTAATTGTTATGAAGTATTTTGGGGAAATCTGAAGCAGACAGAGTCTTAGCAAAATAGGATGGTGGCAACAGGAATTAAAACAGCCCCAAATCTTGATTCTGGGTATTTCTATTCAGCTGACTTGTGATTTAGAAGATGAACATCTTGTGCACACTGACATTAAAAATGAGATTACATAGAAAGAATGGAAAATAAATAGAAAAAGGAAGAACAGATAAAATAGGGAGGATAGATAAAATAGGAAGAAAAGAAAGGGGGAAGAATGTTCAAATGAAGAAGAGGTGAGAAATGCATGCTTTAAAAATGACAAATGAGCACTTGAGTAGCAGTGACAGGTGTATGACAAATCAAAGGATGGCTCAGGTGTACCTCAATGTGTCTTCTTATTTCCATTAAAATGTATGTGATCATGCAATGACAGGAAGAGGTTTTCTTCAGCTAGCAGGGCAGTCAGCAACCCAAACCCTACACAGAGCTGATGCCAACCTGCTCCAGAGCAGGTCCCTGCACTCCATGTGCCTTTTCTACAAAGCAGGGATTGTATTTGGGGCTTTGTGATATGTAATTAGCTCCTAAACCTCAAAGTGCTTAAATAACAGCAGTGCCATATTAAGGACACAAACTGTTATTATGGAGGAAGGAGAAGCCTTGTGCCTGAAAGGTTTTAAACCCCATAATTTTAAGGCTGGTTTCAGCTTCATTTCTCTGAGCTTTTTATACAGGGTGCCATCTCATCTATCAGATAACATTTAATTATCTTTCATGGTAATGCTCAAGGTATGTATCAGATTTTCTAATAAATCTTAGGTCTGCCAGCCTAGCAGAGTATCAATAACATTACCTTTCAGCATTGGGTACACAAGACTTCATCTTTCACATGGGTTTTTTTTGTTTGATTTTGGTTTTGGTTTTTTTTTCAGTTTATCAAAATGAAAGATGAGATCTTCTGTAATTGATACTATAGTATAATCTGTGTCCAGCAGCAAGAGAGCCTTAGCAGCTATCAGCACCACAGAAAACACTCACAGTGGAGGTTAAGGAGCCTTGTGCTACCCCTCTACCAAAAGAAAATTAAAAAAAAACCAAACATCTTCTGAAGTGTGGAGACAGCCTCCCTCAGTGCTCACACTGGAGCAGAGGAGATGACAAAATGGCCGCCTGAGGAAAGCTCCTCGCTCGTTAGGTTGATTTCCAACTCCTGTGCCCATTTAGGTCTGAAAGGGGTTCCTGGCACACCTGGACAGGGTTGGGAGCTGTGGGGACACAGCTGTGCCCAATGAGCTGGGGGAGAAGGTGCCAGGTGTAGGCAGAAGGGTGGCTGGGTGGCTATTCAGGAGGGGTAAGGGAAGAAGCTGGGTTTTTTCTGGGCTTCCCAGAGCTTCCTCGGCTTCTCCAGTGTGAGGGAAGAGGTGAGCCTGGGGAATTTCCTGGGGTTTTTGGTGGGAGCAGTGAGGAGAGGCAGAGTCCCCTCACACTGAAGGCGGGAGCAGCCTGAGGGGAGTGAGGGACTGTGTGGGGGGGGTGTGTGGCAGAGGCTTTAAAGAAACAACCTCCCTAAAGAAAAGGTGTGGAAAAGGCATCAAAATGGGGAACAGAAGGGAAACTGGGAGTTTGGGAGGGAGCTGCCATGCCAGCCTGGGTCCCCTTTTCCATCTGGTTTGAATAATTTACCTCATGTTGCAGGAACCCCATGAGGAGAAGCGGCAGCGCTGGACGCCAACAGGATGGGCCTGGTGCAGCTTGGTGAGTGCCCCCCATGTTTGGGGTTTTATTCTCTAGAAAACACATTTGTCAGTAAAAATGGTACAAATATAGCTTGAAATAACACTAAAGCTCTTCAGGCACCTCCAGACCTTAGTTTCCTCATTGCAAGCGAAACCAAGTGTTGGCAATGAAATTCAACTCCTGCTGAGGGAGGCAAACAAAAGAAAAGCTGAGGAGACAATGTTGGTGCAGTTCTTAAGGGGCTTGACAAGGGCACATCTTATGCTGATACTTTTAAAAAATTTCTCTTGAAAATATAGTGCCAGAGGTGACAGGGAAGATGTACTTGGCTCAGTGTAATAACTGTAAAACGCGCCTCACTTTTTTGCTGATGTTTCTGTTATATCGGCTACATTGTGTTTGTAGGCATGAATATTTACACAACTAAAGACTTGTGAGACCTCTCCTTTACAAATAGCAACATTCACCTTTGAAATAGACAGAAAAACTGCAGACAATTTCTTGCAGCATTTAATTCTTTTGCAAAGTATAGGTAAAATTTTAAAATGGCTGCTCTGAAACCTGTAGCGAAAGGCAACTTGAAGTCATCAGTCTCAACCAAAAAGTTATTTCTCTGCTTTAATTACATGATAAAAGAATGAGGATGCTTACCTTTCTTTTCTGCTTTGCTTTCTGGAGCCTTTAAATCTTTTAAAACACTAATTTGTAGTTAATATCAGCATTGAAGTGGTTTGTGCCAAGGTCAGAAAAATAGCATTCAGAGAATCAGTTGGTATTGTAACATGTAAAATAAGTGCTTGAACATGCATACTTCTAACACAACAAACCTGATTTAACTTTCAGCAGTATGAAGTTCTTTACCACAAAAACTTAGGGAATAGTGAGGTCAGAGACAAGGCCTTGTCAATCACTTTCTTCATGAGGGAAGTTGCAAGAGAAAGAAATAGTAGTTTAAAAATAAAAAGAAATGCACCCAGAAGGGATGCTGCTTCTAAATGTGCTTGCCCTGTATTCCACAGGATTAGTCAGAAGTTGACTGATGTCACAGTTTACATTTATCTCAAAGAAATAGTATCCAGCTTCTTACATAATATTTCAAAAATAAGTTGAGTATGTAAACCAATAGTAGGCAAAGTGTGGACTAATTTATTAGTGCTAATGGAGTGTAAACACAGTACCTGGTCCAAAGGTTGAGTGTTTTTTTAACTATAGTATGTCATTCACATGCCTTCTGAACAAGGCATTGGCTGCTGAAGAATGATATATATTTTAGCTTACTTACAATCTTTTTTTCCATGTTCCTTTGATAGTCATAAAGGAAGAGTAGAGAAGAGAAGGTTAGTGGTGAAGAAATTTAACAGCAGAAATATCCATTCAAAACTTTTTTTCTTTGTTTCTTAATTTGTAAAGAAAGGGAACAAGCCCACTTCTTTCCTTTGAAGGTCACCTTTAAAGGTGTTATGGAGCTTATGGTACTTCTGAAGAGATATGGAGCAAAGAGAGAGCAACTGAGACTGTCAAGACCATGGAAAACTTGGTGATAGTGACACCAAATTAGAGGTTGGCACCTTGCCTCTCAGGCAGTCCTAGGGGTAAAAGACAGAAATGCTGTTTATCTGAAGTGGTAAAGATGTTTTGAGGTATGGTAGGTAATGGTGTATAAATTTTTCATTACCCTGTCACACTTGGAAATTCTGCAGCACCTGGAAGTTAAAAGAAAAAAAAAATTATAGTCCCTCTGTCCTTTCAGGTCAGGTTTTTGCCATTTTTCTTATCTGGATTTCAGACTTGGTATTAATAATTTCCTATCTCATTCTTGAGATGAAATAACAAGGAACTGCAATGCTAAGTTCAGATCAAAGGAAGCCACAGCTTTCCTTTTCTTGGTTGCATATCTAAAATTATGAGATCAAAAAGCTATTTATTCTATGTTCATTTCAGTGTCATTTTTGAGGATATTCTCTATTCCCAAAATAGTTGCCTGTACACTCAATGGTTTCTGAGGTATTTCAAATGTTGTGATGCTCCTTTTGGTTTTGTTTTTGATGCTCTACTGAAAGTGAAAAATCAGATGCAATTTAGCCCTAGAAAATATTTTTTCTCTTCTACACAGATGCACACATTTTTGCATGCATTTTTGCAGCAGAGCTGCAGAAGTCTTCTTCACATGGGCAAATCTTTGCTGTTGTGTAATATTGGTTCATATATATATATATGTATATATATATTTATACATACATACAAATCTATGTTCAGTTTACTGGTTACAGTGTGTAAGTTTCTGAAGTCATGTAGAGAAAATTTTAGAAGCCCCAATCAAAAAAAAAAAACAAAACCCAAACCAAACTAGGACTGTACCCTACTGAGGGATATGTATAGAACCTCTGCAGTAAATCTGGCTTTTTGACAACATGTACTTTACAGAGGTTTTCCCCCTCCATGGAGCAAAACTTTTTTTCAGTTTGCAGTGCTTTTTTTGGATGTTTACAAGGTATAGAGGGGTGTAAGTAGCTGCAGAAAGTCAGGCTTCTAAGGTTTAGTGTTTAAATAAGACCAACAGACTCCTGATGCCCAAAGGAAGCTAATACCTGTCCAAGCAGTAAATGAATCATAAGATTTCTGCTAAGTTTATATTAATTAGGAAGTTGCATCTCAAGTCAAAATTTCAGGTCCCTACATGGCACTAAATTATTTTTTTTTTTGCGCATTAGAAGAATGACCCCTTGCAACATGAGAGGAAGAAGTAGATTTTAAAGTCTGACAGTCAAAGCCCAGAAATCCTGTATATGTGTGACTTTCAAATCTGCAGATTTAAATCCACTTAGTTGCCTGGGATTGCTTAGATGCTTAAGTAATGTCATCTCTTCAGTAAAAGTAGTGCCTCCTGCTTATGGACCAACAAGCCTGCAATAATAGGCAAGGTAGGTGAGGAAGACACAATTTAGTATCAGATAGTAATTATGGTGAGCAAAGGCAGAGAAGCAATTCCTTTCAGGTGATGCAGGTAATCTGAGATAGTAGAATACCAAACTCTGGAGCTGTTGGTGTGTTTTGTGAGATTATTATACCTGACCTTTCTGTTTAAGGTTTTCTTACCTGAAAAATGTTTGTTTCCTTAGCAAAATATAGGTATAACCTTCCCACAAAGAAGCAGTAGAAAGAGGCAATCCTGACATAATGGGGATGGAGCAAAAGATCCATGATTAGTTACTAAAAATACTTGCCAGGGCCTTGTGAGCAATGCTTCAACCCACAGTGGACTTGAAGGGTATTGCAGAATAAACATCTAAAAATGGGTTTCTAATGGAAACCTTGACAGACCTCAAAGCAAAACAGTAACCAGGTGCACCTATAATTAAGAGCAGTGACCCTTCAAAGAAAAGGGTTGCCAGCAGGTAAATAAACTGCCACTGTGCCACTCACCTCGTTAAACAGCAAAGTTTGGAAAATGATTGGAGAAACAACATCAATCTCTGTTACCTTAGACATCAGTTATAGGAGACAGCTGCCTGCTGTGGGACAAACATAGTGTATGGACTATTAAAACCAAGGATTTTGTGCTCAGGGTTGTGCTACAGGTAGTTTGAACCCTTGAATTTATATCTTGTATACAGCTATCAAGTTTTTTAACATAATCTTTAATCATGTCCCCCCTCACACACCTCCCTGATCTTTGCCCTGTGTAGTATCTTGTGTCAGCTGGGTAGAAATACTATGAGTACACACAAAGTCACAGCTGGACTGCAAAAGCAACAGTGTTTTTAGAGAAATGAATGAAAAACCCTAAAGGGAGTTTGGAATTTTGACAGTTATCTAGAATATCTCATTCTAGAGATCTATTTTGCATATTTTGCCCTAGAAGAGCTGTGGTGCAGTATGATCCTGGATTTTGTTGCAGGGAAGGGAGCCAGCTTGCCTCAAACTTTACCTCATGTCACTGGGGTATCTGGGGTCTTGGGGGTTTTTTTGTGGGGTTTTTTTGGGGCGGGTTTTGTGGGTTTTTGTGTGTCTTGAGAGGGAATGCTCCATTTTTTCTTGGTTTTTTAAATCTAAGATAACAGTTTTGACTTGCCAGAAACTGGTTTTAAAACAGATTAAAATTTAAATAAACTTACAAAGCAATTGAGTTAAAGTAGTGCAAAACCTGTGTAATTGCTTTTGATTAGTTTTTAGCCTATCTTGTTCTGTCTTAACTTCAGATTATACACCTTAACTATTTATTTGCTGAAAGTATAGAGAAGTATAATTGTGCTTTTAAAATGTGGCATCTAGGGAAAAAAAAACCCAAGCAATTTTTTCCCTTCCTAATTTAATACTGCTATATTCTCTATAAATTCATCTTGAATCCTTGCCAGAAATACATGGTGCTTTTGAAGCAGTAAGATTTTTTTTTTTTCCTCTGGCAGTTTTTACTTATAAGTGTGGCACAACTTAATAGAATTTTCAGACTGATGTTGGGTTTCTTTAGCAAAAAATTGATGTATAGGTGCAGTCTTAATGAAAATTAATCTATAAAATGAGTTGTGTTTTTAAGGGATTGGTTAATGCCTGATGTGTGTGTTCATAGAAAGGAGCTTGAAGCTATAAAGCTTAGAGCAGCTGTAATTTTAACTAATAAAGAAGTAAAGCATGGCTTCTAAAGGTTTCACTTGCTTAATCTTTTTTTAAACTCCTTGCAGATTGCTTGTTTATCAAACTGGCTGCTTTGATAAAGCTGCTTATCTCAGATCAAGAGCACAGTATCTATCAACTTCAATTTATCAAACTCCAGGAGTGAAAGTCTATCTGTTCCATTATCTGGATCTTCACAATACCTTAATTTTGGAATAACAGGTTGCACTTAGCAGCTAGTTTCTTTTTAAACATAGCATTCTTTTTTTCTTCCTTCTGCTTAACCATTTAGTGTTGCTTCCCTCTAGAGTCAGTCTAGTGCTCTAACAAATACTCCAGCAGCTTTGACCAGGAAACTGAAATAGGAAACGGAGGCATTTTGGGAAGGAAAACCCATTTATGTCCTAAATGGTTGTCCAGGTGCATATGTTAGGAATGGTTTCTGGCTCAAACTTTGCTCTTGGGATGTACTGCGTGGAGAGAAAGAGACCAAAATGTGCTAAAAGAGCAATTGCTGCTTGTGGTCTCATGGCATCATTTCCTTTCAACATTGTTTCAGGTTTTGGACTGGAGGTTGAAGATTTTGGGGTTTTTGGTCTGTTCTGAACACCTAAAACACCCTTTCTGTAAAATGGCAGGAAAATGTTGTCATTCAAAATAATGGAGAAGCAGACTCAGACTTAATGGTGCATGAACTCATTTAATGAAAAGCGTGGATTATCTGCCAGTTCTAAAACAAAATTACAGTAGTATATAGCTGCTAAGAAGAGAAAAATTGGTTTTCTGATTAGAAACCTCTTGTAGGTTTCTATTAATATGCTTTATTAATGCGTGCTGGCTGCAAGTCATGATAGCAGCATAGAAAATCTTGCACTTACTTTGTTTTCCTGTCTTACTATGTGAACCTCTAATGCTTTGACTGAAATATTAAGCTTCTGGAACCATCTGGCTTAACTAGTTCTAATAATTTCAAACAAGCTTGGTAGGATGCTATTAAAATACAGGTAGCTGCCTTTTTTCCTCTCAAACTTTTTCCTTTGCTAATTTAGGTTGCCTGAAGCCTGTCTGAGTATTTGTGTGCTTCTTGCAAGGCCTTCTCATAAGCAGTAGAATCCCTGAGTGTGATTTTTTTTTTTTTATTTTTATTTTTTGCCTCCAGCTTAGTCTCTTATTGCTCAAGGGACTCTAAAATCTGGTGATCTTTGAGTCTTTGTTGCTAGTACTTGAAATTGAGCATTATTTACCCATTTGTTCCAAAAGAAACAACACAAGGGGGTGAGCTCTACTGGATGAAAACAATGGCACTTCAATTTTCAGGGCTGGCAGCAGGAGATTTCATTAGAGCTCACAAGTATCTGTAGCCCAGCATTCTGAATGGCTGGTGAAGAGATTTGCCTGTCACTCTGAGCATCTGTTTATAGGCATGCTTTACAAGTTCAAAAAGCACAGTATTAATATGAATGGTGGGGGAAAAAAACCAACTTATCTCTTCAGGCTTCAGCATGGAGTTTCTGAAGTGCTCCCAGTGCTTCCTCTGTGAACCAAGTCACAAAAATGACAGGAATTTTTTTTCTCTTTTGAAGTACTTTAACCCTTCAGTTTAATTTGAGCAAATAATATCTGAATTTCTTGTGTCACACAGGGTTAATCCATTCTCCACAGTGAAGTGCAAAAATTTCAAAAATAACTCCACTGTCCCACTGCCTTCCCTATAAAATATTGTTTACACTCCAGGCCTTTTGCTTCAGGAAATTGTTGATAGGAACAGCTGCACCTTTCACAAGAGTGGAAAAGTCCTTCCTCTCTGACCAGGGGCACTTTTCAGCCACCTTTGCTTTATCACCATGACACAGAAGCATGGAAGATTGGATTTCAGACTTGAAATAATAATAAATGTGTAGCAAAGAAACTCTCTAAAACTTAGGAACTCTTGTGAGTCTCTGAGCCATATCCCTTTGCTCAAGAGGATTTGTTCAAAACAAAATGAAATTCTGAGCATAAAATATACAGTACAATCAGTATTCAACTTCAAATGCACCTCGTTGCTGCTGAGTTGAACATTATAATTACAATTATAACTCTGCAGTGTTTTGTGCATAAATTATTTAAATTAAGTCACATAGATTATTCAAATTTTATCTCCAAGAAACACTTCTAAAAGCCTGCTAACACACACGTTACAACTCATTACCAACATGCAAAACTATTAAAGACTTGATTATATTTTAAAATCTTTTTGGAACCAGACTCTGCAAAATGACTTGGCTTATTTCAACTTGAATAGTTCTTGGGTCAAATGTATTTGGTACTGGTGGTGTAATTTCAGGTTCTTTTCCTTGTAAAAAGGTAACAATCTGACTTTTTGTAAACAAAGCAAAAGCCTCTCCAGTAGAAGTAAGGAATTTACACTCCTTTACCTTGTAAATTAGTGCTGGGATATGGAATTATGTGAGTGCACTGAAGAGGTTTCTGGACATCACGCTGAGTTTTTCACAAACATAGAATATAAATATTTAATACAGCCAAATAAGTGCTATAGCTCAGTATGGAAAATGTAGATCATCCTTAGTGGCATAAGAATGTATTTAGCATGGGGGAGAACTCTGACAAGGGTCTGGAAATCACAATGGGCAGTGAGTTGAGGGACAATTCTTATGGGAGAAGGTGGGATAAGGTGTGTCCTGGGATGTGTGAGTACAGTTAACTCAAACAGAAGTGATGGCATTCCTGGAAGGAGTGCTGGGGAGTTTGGTGCTTGTACTGTGCAGCAGGTAGAGAACTGAAATGACAATTTCTCCTCTTGAAAATGATGACTATTAAAACTCAAAAGATTTTGAATCTTGAGAATATTAACTTCAGAGGTATTGATATGTGAGCTGGCAAATGTATCAGACTTCTGGGTTGGGTGCCCTATTACCTTGGTATTATATATTATATGTTAGGCATTATATGTTAGGCATTATATGTTAGGCATTATATGTTAGGCATTATATGTTAGGCATTATATATATATTAATATATATATATTAGGTATTATTTATTAGGTATTACCTATTACCTTGGTATTTTACCATAAATATTATTACCATGAGATTGGTAACACATGAGGGTAAGTTTCACATTGTGTGTATATATATATATATAAAACAGCTACAAATATCTGCAGACAAGTTAGAATACCTGAAGCAAATGAAAATATTTTTGTCTTTTCAGCAGAACAAAGATAAATTAATAATTTGATTCTGGGTGCAAATTCATTAAGTTTTAGTTCTTCTCTCTGTCAATACTTCGGTCCAGTAAAATCACCTGAAGAATGTTTATTCTGATAAATCCATTACTGGCCATAGACAGTTTTAAAATGAATTACTGAGTGCAGTAAGCTGGCTTGCAATTCAAAGAAGACTGCTGTAATCCTACTGTTCTTAGACACCTTGATTCTGAATTCTCCATGTCATTTAAGGTTTTCATTTAGTAGAGCTGTTTCCTGAAAAATCAGTGGAGTTAAGCCAACACAGAATGTGTCTGAAAAGCTCATGCTTAAAGTCAGATTATTTTTTTCTTTTCAAATTTGAGTGACAATTTTCTACTGTAGAAAATGTAATGATGAAGGGTATGCTTTTTAAAGTGTCATTTTCTGAACAAATAAGGTGATTTTACAGGCAAGGTTCTTTGGAAGAGAAATTAGTGTTGCTATGACTCACAGGCACCTGATGAGAAAGAAAAATGGACCTCTCACAAATTGCTGAAATTGTGGAAGACAACAACTGAGGATCTAAAATTCCTCTTGGGCTTTGTATCTCTTAAATTATAAGTGGAATGTGTATAAGTGGAAACCTTTTGGCTTCATCTCAAACAATACAAAAAAGTATTAAGTTAGCTGGGTGTGTGTGTAGTAACTCAGTGACACACAAGTTGAGAGCCCACAGGGAGTTAAAAGGCTGCACAACAAACATTTTTGCTTCCTTCTGGAACCTACCTGAACCTTTGCATCTTTGCATGATCAGGTAAGCAGGGCTGCATGGCACAACTTACACAAAGCAAATTAACCTCAAGACACACAGCTGCTGAAGACCAAGAGCAATACACTCCATTTTTCCTGCAGTGATGGAAATCCTGAATCTTCCATGTGTGTTTTCTTGCTGGTAAGATTATAATACCTCCTTTAGGTAGAGTATTTTTAGCACGATGTGATTTAGATCTCAATTTATAATTTCATCTTTTTAGCTCTGCGAAGAACTTAGAGTAGTTGCTTAGGGTTTTTTTGTTGGCTTTCTTTTTTTTTGTGAACCCTGCTCTAATCTGGGTGTGTATGTGGTACTCGTGGGAGTGTTACAGCCTCAATACCCACTTGAGTTGGTTTTGGGGTGAGTCAAAAGGAGAAACAACCTGGCATTCACTAGTGAATCTTTCTGAAATGGAGGACAGCTTGTCTAGCAAGTCAGACCAATTCAGTGAATAAAGAAGAGTGCTCATTTTTTCCTATATAAAAGCTCAGAAGAAAAACAATGTCTCATTTTCTTCCCCTCCCCATTTCATTAAACATATTAACTTAAACATATTAACATATAAGTTTAAGTCTATTTCCCTCTTTGACATGTTGTTTTACAGTTAGAAACATTTTAACAAATCAGAAGTAAACCCTAGTGTTGCGTGCACATTCTAAACTTATTTCATGACAGTAAGTCCTTCAGGGCTTTTCTCCATTATTTCCCTCAAGTTTTTTTTTTTCCTCTTAAATTTTTCCACAACCAAACCAACAACAACGAAAATCAAAGTCTTTCCTGTAAACTCTCTCTCCCCTAGTAAGCTGACAGATTCCTATGCACTGAAAGGAAAGAGATTATCTTGCATTTCATCTGTACCCTAATATTTGCAGCTGTTTCCCTCCAAGGAGCCAAGACACATGTCATAACAAAGAGGAGTGCTTTCTCTGAAGCAATTATAAATCAGCAAGAATTATTAATGTACTGAAGGGGGAAGCAGGTTTTTAAGCATTATTCACTGATTTTAATTCAATCTTAATGGAACACAGAAAACATTGTTTGCATCTGTGATCTCATTATTTGTCTAAATGAGAACATAGAGAATGGAACAAGCACTGAAATTAACCAGTGATTTAAAAAGTCAAACAAATATATTCTGTTTATGCTCATGAACATAATGGTGAAAAACAGACTCTTGAAACTGTCTCAGAACTTAATAGTGCAAATTTTCTCACTGTGCAAATCAAGCTTGGTTTATAAATTAAGATACTGGATTAACTGAATAATGAACAGCATTTAGCATTTGACACTTCTCAGAGGCTGTCATCACCTGTCCCAGCTGCAGTGCTCAGTCTCCAGAAGTTCAGTAAACTGATGGAAGAGTCTGATCTCCCCTTTACCTTTAGAAATCATCCCTCTGATTTATATTCCAATAGCACTCTTTCTCCTAGTTCACAACGGGTAATTAAAAGTGTGGACAGCCCAATATTGGCATCCAGAGTGTGTTTTACACATTCCAGTTTTTCTTAAATTGTTTTAAATTCCTCATCTGCTGTCTTCCCACTTTCTTTCCCTTCTTGCAAACCTGCACAGGTGGAAGGGTGGCAGAAGCAGGGCTGCAAGGCACCAGGGCTTTGACTGAGAGTTTGTCCTAATGCTCAGTGAGGTATCTGATGGGGACTTCAGAGGACTTTTCTTCTTTTACTTCCATTTCTAAGAGCATACCTAGAATATTTCTCTCATCCCCAATATTCAGGAGGGTAAGCAATATGTCAGCTCTGTCTCCCAACATCACTTGATTCCAGAATAATTTCCTTTTTATGCTTCCAATATTCTATAACCTACAATATTTGTGGCTACATCATCCATATTAAATTAAAAATAAAAAATAGTGCAGCTGTTAAAGTTTTTTCTTATCTTTAACAGGAATTGGTAATAGTGTTATGTTCAAGCAAAGTGGTGAAATTGAAAAACCTTGTAAGCATTTTTCAGATTATTATAGGTAAATAATAAGCATCTTCTCTAGTGCTATTATATTATGATAGTTCTCTTGTCTCAATTCTTATTTTCCGGTGCTAAATTAGTTGAACAGTTACTTTATACCTTAGTAGTTTACTGACTTTAAACACACAGTTAGGAGAGTTCTAGGGATCCACCATGAAGAGGTAGAAAATGCAGTGTGCACTGTTAATAAGAAATTGGTTTTCTCAGCTTTCTTGTATGAGTGTGGCTGCAGGTAGATGGAAATACAGAGGAAAGTGAAAAACACTTAAATATAAGAAAGAGAAGTCTGGCAAAGTGGGCATTTTGGTCAGGATTTTTGGAGATCTCTGGGATTGCAATATGCCTACTTGCTGTTAAATTTCCATTTTGTGAGTGAGAATCCAACTCTTATATGTTTTTAAAAACCTTTGTCCTTTTGTTAATAATCTCCCTGAAGTTACACAGAAATATTTGTGTTTTCAGGTTTTTTTCTATAAAAAATATGACAAGGTTTCCATCTGTATTGTAAGGTGGACAAAATCACAGTGATCCCCATTGGCTTTACTGGGCTTTGCAACAGACTTTTACAAGTAAGATCAGGGAGCTTTACACAGAATAGGATTCACTAGAGGAATATCAGCAGTGTGCTGCTTATTTTTGCCTTGCTAGAATACTTAAAACATTAGGGATATAATCTTCCTCGGATCCAGAGCTTTTTGGGGGGTTGGTTGTGGGTTTTTTGTTTGTTTTTTCTTTTCTTCTTTTTCTTTGTTTGGTTTTGTAACTCAGGTGCCTGAATTGTAATGAACCCAGCCCTGAGCAGGGCAGTAATATGACTGAGAAATAAATATACCAGCACAAGTTAAATGCTTTAACCTCTCACTTTGCTTCTGGGGCAGGAATAAAAGGTGGTTTTCCTGAAGTTATTTCTTGTTTGCTCTTAGGGGATACTTTCTTGCTGTTGTGGTTTCCCATTCTCCAACAACAGAATGTAATTCCTAGTCTATTTCCCTTTAGGAAATAACAACAAATACCTTTGGACTCTGCTGCTGAGAGCTGTATTTCACTCTGTGATACTTCTGCTTCTAGGATTAGCTACAGCCTGATCTTTTAATGTGAGGAAAACTGGAGGTGTCCTGATTTCCAGGATTTTTTTCCAGGTAAAACTTGAGTGACACAATGGTTTATGCTCAGCCATCTTCTGTGTTTCAGGGTGAGACACTAAAGTGCTTTTCACTATAGAATTTAAAGCATACCTTGGGCTAACTGCTTTAGCCACAACTTCTTGCAGAATGCCTGTGAATCAATGAGTGCTGGTAGTTTTATGCCTAGTCAGTAAAAACTAGGTGAGCTATCTACATTGTACTAATATGCTAAAATATATATTATAAAATATAAATATTTTGGAAATATCTTCAGGCTTTTACTATATATGTATGATTTCAGTTACATGTGTGCACTGGAATGAGACTGAATGCATTTTATGTAACAACAAAAAAAATGCAAAAAAATCAAGGTAGACTTGCTTTGTCCCAGCTTTTATCTTTTATTTACATATTTTTCCATGCAAAACTTATTTTTAATATGTGTTTTTGCAAACCTGAGGAGGTGGAGAGCTAGTCAAGGGTAAGAGAAGTTTCCAGGGTGTAGGATGGGGCTTGGCAGAATGAAAGAAACAGCAAAGCAGGAGAGGGACCAGAAAGGAACTGGTTGATTGAGACCAAGGATGTGCTTGAGAGGGCAGCTAGGCAGGGAGGGCTGCTCCTTTCTTACCTAATTTGTTTTACCTTGTATCTAAAATTGATTCTGTTAGTGCATTTTGTACTTTTGAGGTTTAGCTTATTGATTAGTATGTTTATTGCTTGATTTTGTGATTTCACCCTGCTTTTCCACTAATCACAGATGCAAGTTTGCATCTTTCCTGTAATCTAACATTGATTCCTGAAATGATAAGGAAGATAAGGCTTCTAGATACCTCCCCTTGCAAGGCATTGATGGAGTCTTCCAAGAGGAGAGAATTCCTTCAGATGCAGCTGGTGGAACACAGGCTTTTAAATCTGAAATCATGGATGAAACATAAAGATGAGGACAAATGATTCTTGTGGAGAAAAAGGAGATTCCTTCCTGTTACCCTCCAGGGGAGACATTTTTGTAGATTTGCAAGTGAACTCATAGAAGCAGCTTCTTGTTTGGCTTTTATTAATCAGGATTTTAGATGAATAACCTGTTTTTCCAGGAAGGTGGTTACCCTCACCAAGTAATGACCCCAGTGTATGGAGCAGGTGTTCGCCAGAATAATTGCAGGAAAGCAGAGAGAATACTACAGTAATATTATCTATTTATCTACATTTGGGGCAGCTCTTTTTTCTTAAGAAGACTTCTACATTTTGCTTACCAGCCTTGTGTTTCTGTGACCTGCAGGTCAGAAATTCAATTTCAAAACAAGTAGATAAGGTAAAAAAATTACAAGAGAAAAGCAGTAAAAGGGCAAGAATAACTATAAAAGTCAGTAATTTGTGGTTAAAATATTTATAAGTGAGTGGGCTGGTTATGGGATTTTTTTTTAATAACTAAACATAAATACTACTTATTTGTGATTCAGAAAAAAGTATTGATTGACTGAATTAAAAAAAAAAAAAGGATTGATTGATCTCCTTTTTCCAGGAGAGGCTTGTTTTGCTCCAAATTGCCTTGCCAGTGCATGAAATGGAAGGCAAACACTTCTGGATTCTGACTGAAGGGATTTTGAAATCTCATGATGCTTAATAATGAATCCAGGCTCTTTCACAGAACCCTGCAGAAGAGCTGTAGAGGTGGAGAACACTGCCTCTGACTTCCAGATTCTCTGGAAGCCTCCAGAAGGCTGGGGAAAAGCTGGAGGGTGGATGTGAACTGCTTCATGGATATTCCATCTCAGACTAACTATTCATTCATTCATTTGCTTCTCTGGCTCTTCTGCTTCAAAGCAAACACATGAAAGACCCAGTGAGAAATTCCTTGCAGGCAGGCAAGCAGCAGAGTCCTTTTCATTACAGTCCCACAGGAGATGCTCTTGTATGGAAGGAGCCTGAAGGCAAAGACATTTCTTTCCACCCACTTTTCCCCAGGCAAACTGGCCTCTGGGGCAATTCTGGGATGATTTCGGTGTCATTCTTGCCTTCAGCCAAAACAAGTCCTTTGCAGTTGAAAAGAACAGCAGGAAACCAAAGCATGAGCCCAGAGCTTTGAAGGTCTTTATGTTCTAGATTTCTAGCCAGGGTTGTTTAATTTACTCATTTTGGTTTTGAAGCCTCCTTCCATGAACAGTTTTGTGCATTTGTGATCTGCTCCTAGCCTTAAAATACTAATAAGGAAACAGCTTGTCCTTTTTAAGGACAATTAAAGGCCTAATTTAAAGGCATTGTCACTAGGAGATAACGGTGGCCTTGAGCCCCTCCCCCTGTTCATATGCACATCAGCCCCTCAAGTTGGTCAGATTGGAGAAATGTCACTCAAAGGGATGAAGTAAACATCTAAAATAATAAGATAGTAGAGGTGAGCTTACATCTTCTCATTCTAAATATTGGCAACATAGTTTTCTAAATTCAAGTATTTAATCAAATACAGAATTAACTTGCATTTCCAGTCCAGTTCTGGTAGACTTTTTGCTTTGTACTGGTTGCTTTTTTTTTTTTTTTTTTTGTAGGCTTAGAGTCAGGATGCTTGTACAGGGTCAACCCTTTGAAAAAATCCTCCTTTGCAGTTCTCAGCATGCACTTGCTATTGCTGTCTTTCTCAGGAAAAAAAAAAGTTTATTTCTGTGACAGCTCAGTGCTCACTAACTCTATGGAGAAGACCTGTAAGCTACTTGTAGGAAATTAAAATCTAATAAGGTTTGTCTGTATTTCAATTATGCCTCAGGATAACTTAATGTTAAAAAAAGCCTTTGAAATTAAAATGGTGAGCCCTCAGATTAACTTAGTTGCAGTGGTTTTATTTCAGGTTTCTTTTGGGAATTGAATGTGGCTGTTAAATTACTGGCAGGTAAAACACCAGTGACAATTTGTCTGCATTTTTCTGCAAATAGATTTTTCACTCAGAAAAGTATGGGGAGTGGACTAGAAAAGAAACTATGATAATAACTGTAGCTTTTATCTTCCTTAAAGTTTTATTTTATGCTCCATAACTAAGTTCTGTTAAAGTAATTAAAACCCAGAAATTCAAATGAAGAGTAGTCAGTAATTACTTTATTTGAAGCCATGCAGGCTGGGGGCAGGTCAGGTTAAGCTGCTTGTGCAGTTTGCTGTGAAAATGTGGCTGTCTTCACTGTGCTGCAAGATGGCTACAACTTGAGATGGAATTTACTCTCATGTGTGGGGAGGAAAAGAAAAAGTTAAAAAAAAAAAAACAAAACAAAACCCAGGTTTCCTGCTAGACTCAATTTCCTTTTCAGAGGTTTAAGAGAAATGTTACTTTCAGCAGCAAGAATGATGCAGTTTGAGGCAGTGTCCCAGCTGAATTTTGTTGTTTTTTTTTTAACTGAGTTACCATGTGTTGATCTGATTTCTGCAGGCTAAGAAAGCCATTCCTGTATGTGATGTCTGACAGCAGAGCTGCTGAATGCAGGTTCTCTGGTGGACTTTACCACCTTCTCATTGACTTTTGAAGTGTTTAACCAAAGCAGAATTTTAATAAGGAGAAAAAGTATCTAAAAATACTCTTTCCCATCTTTTCTTTTAGTTTATTATCTTTTTAGCTTATTTACTTGAAAATTCCTTATCTGTAAGGCAGAAATGAGCCTTTGTCATGCCCCATCCTCATGTAAAAATTATCTTTATAGTAGTTTATTTAAATTGCTTATATTCTGCTCCCCAAGCAAAGCTTTCCTACAGCTTTTGGAGTCAGGGTTAACTTTTCCTTTTTTAATTTAACATTAAACCTAACTCTTCTACAGCTTCTGAGCTGACTGCCATTTCTTCTCACCAATTAAAGCTGACTGCTTCAGTCTAGAAGGGACAAATATGAAAAGGCACTGGCAGCCACCATGGCAATTTCATTCATGGCATTTGAGGCCAGAGGCTGAGTGTCAGGAAGCCAGCAATCTGTTAAATGCCTCATCCATGTTATGCAGAAAGTATTTCTTGGTAGTTATCTTTTTTTCCCTGTTCTGGGTTAAGAGAGACCATTATTTTGTGAAGCCTAATTTGACTTGTTACAAGGAGAAGTTTTAGTTGAATAAATACACTCCTCTGCCTTGTCCTGGACAGCTGCAAGGATTGTTGGGCCATTTGCTTCAGGGAAACACAGATAAACTCAGAGGTCAGAAAGCAATTTCCTTCTGTGGTGAAGTGATACTGAAGTGTAACCCTGGTGTAATAAAAAGGTTTAATTTTCCAGTACTTTATATTGTGGGTAACCAGGGAAGGGTTCTGACACACTCTGCCTGTGTCAGTCTCTCTTTATTGAGTGTAAGGAAGTCAGGACTTATACAGCAAAGCTTTCCTACAAAGCCTTCAATACTAGTCCAGAAAGAAGGTCCCAGACTGAGCAGACTGTTGATGAAATTCAGTGTGAAATTCCTGTTTCTGCAGCCAATAGCTGCAATTAAAAAATCCTGTGGGATTTTCTCTGCAGTTTTGTATGCTACAGAGGCTTCTCCTTGCTGAAGGTGGTGTGAGACCCTGGTACAAGTAAGTTTGGATGGAAGAAGTTACTGAAAATACAGGCATTGGCTTTGGATAAAGATTCAAGAAGCAGTCTGCAAGACATGAGTGTCTGTTACATATGCTCAGTGCATCACTCCTGACCTTTATAATTCCATTTAGACCAGTTCAAAATTATTATGAAGTGTATTGTAAAGTCATCCCAAACACAGGAGGCCTTGGTCCTTCATCTTTATCCGTGCCAATGAGTGATAAGATCATGTACAGAGCAAACAAAGCATGTTTACTATTTGGTCTCCTAATATGCTACAGCATTCCACTATTTCAGCATGGTTGTACCCTTAGCAGCTTTTCATATAAAGGGTATTTTTTAATTTAGTCATTAATGCTTATATAAAGGTTTGTCTGCTTACATGCAATACCTGTTAAGGATTCACCTCAGGTTTTATTCTTGGGCCTGGCAGAAGGTTTTTAGTAGTAATATGTAATATTTAAAAAAGGGGTTGGTTTGTGAACATTATAACACATGAAATAGGTGATAAAAGGATATTGATCTGACACATTGGCTTAGGTGTTTTATATTATACATGCAGGGGAAAAAAGGCATTGTATGTAACTGGCCAAGCACAATGCTCCAATAGGTTAAAACACCTAGCTGGAGTTACCATGTCAAACAGATTCTGGGCTTTAGCAGCTGTGACAACAAAGGTACCAAATAAATGCCAGAACTGACCCAAAGGCAGTCAAGATTCCAGATTGGTTTGCCTATAATTCAGTGTATCACAGCCCTCTAGCCATATTTACATGGATGCTTCTTTCCTTTCCATACTGGCTGCTTGTGCAAGAATCTTTCTACTGGAGAGATTGCACTTATTTACAGAGTGAATCACAGTTCCTCACAGGAGAAGTACATAAGGCTTTTTTCCCTATAAATTACTCCTACAGGAATGGGGAAGTGTACATGTGCTGATGTGCTTTCCTGCTGGCTGTGCTGAGCTGGAGAAATATTCTTTTTCTTTTTCCCTTTTTTTTTTCCTTTTCCTTTTTTCCTTGCCCTTTTTTTTTTCCTTGCCCTTTTTTTTTTTTCCTTGCCCTTTTTTTTTTCCTTGCCCTTTTTTTTTTTCCTTGCCCTTTTTTTTTTTCCTTGCCCTTTTTTTTTTTCCTTGCCCTTTTGTTTTTTTTATGCGTGGTAATTAACACAGCCTTTTCAGATGTCCAGAAATAAACTTGTAGAGTTGTTGGAATGTTATAAACAGTGACCATGTGCTGGCACTTGTGAAGGGGGCCCATGAAACAGGCTGCCAGGCTCCAGGTGCTCACAGCCAGGACCATGTAGACTTGCCCTGCTTCTCTTTCTCTGGCTTGGGAAGTTCCTTGCACACAGCCTGATCCTCTCTGCTTCCAGACCCAGGCTGCTGTTTAGATCTTGCTAATTAGCATGCAAGCAGAAAGGGAAGAAAGTGACCTTTCTGTGGCCTAATTCTCCAGCTTCAGTTCAACAAGAGCCAGTGAAGTGCTGGGCAATTAATAAGAGTGCAGAAAGAAGTAAAGGCCTTATTTTATGGTCGGAGAGATTAATTTCTGAAAGAGGGACTCTGTATTTTTAGAAGCAGTTAATATGCATTCTGTAGCACGGGGACTTAATTGAGCCCTTCTCTATGTTCTACCAGTACATTAAGGATACATGTAATGTGTTTTTTTTTTATTATGATTCTGTGTGGCCAGTCATAAAATCTGAAATGATCTCTAGGCTTAATTGGACTTTCCCAGCTCCTCAAGGCAGTTGTAGTTTGAATTGTCTGTGTTTGGGTTTGTTTTTTTTTTTTCTTGTTTAAGAAGTGATGAAATGAAGCATTTCTCACTGGTGCTTTGGTAGTAAGGCAATTGGAAAGGGGAAAACAGTGTCCTGATGTTTGCTGCCTAATACCATCTTCAGCTGCTATTGATCTATACCTATAATATCCACATATTTCAGACATTGCATATCATACAACTTAATGAGAACACAAAAGTACCTTTTAACAGAGGTTTGTGTCTTCATATTAATGACTGCTCTGCTCCCATTCATAAGGAAAGGCAATAAAATGGACAGCTGAATCCACAGGTATGTGGTGCTTAGCTCTGCTTTCTTTTATAAACAAGAATGTCAAAACAAAACATCCATGCACGTGTTGACAGGGATCCATACAGCATCAATGCCAAGAAAAGTGTATATTTAATTCCCTCTTCTCATTTTAATGGAGTTTTAAGTAACAAACATGCAGTATGAAGCCCTGGAGCTTTGACTGCTGCCAGCACTTGGATATAAAGGCAAAGAAAAAAGCAGAAACGTTGAAGCTGCACCTGTCAGCACTGTGAAAACTATTACTAGAGATCATAGAATCATAGAATGGGCTGGGTTGGAAGGGACCTCAGAGATCATCAAGTCCAACCCCTGATCCACTCCCGCTGTAGTTCCCAGCCCATGGCACTCAGTGCCACATCCAGGCTCTTTTGAAATATCTCCAGACACGGAGAATCCACTACTTCCCTGGGCAGCCCATTCCAATGGCTGATCACCCTCTCCAGAAAGAAATTCTTTCTAATCTCCAACCTAAACCTCCCCTGGCACAACTTGAGACCGTGCCCTCTTGTCTTGCTGAGAGTTGCCTGGGAAAAGAGCCCAACCCCCCTGGCTCCAACCTCCTTTCAGGGAGTTGTAGAGAGTGATGAGGTCTCCCCTGAGCCTCCTCTTCTCCAGACTGAACACCCCCAGCTCCCTCAGCCCTTCCTCACAGGATCTGTGCTGGATCCCTTCACCAACCTGGTTGCCTCCTTTGGACCTGCTCCAGCACCTCAATCTCCTTCCTGAGCTGAGGGGCCCAGAACTGGACACTGGAGCAGAAATTCTTATATGAGATGTATTTGCTAGTCTGGGCACTTTCAACCCTAAATATTCTGTGCTCCCTGAAAATCATACTTTAAACTTGAAGCCTTTAAACTTGAATCAACAAATTGTCATTCTTCCAAGTGTTTAAAGAAGTAAAATTCCAAAGAGGTGAAGGCATGGCTGGGGTAAAATCACTTAAAAGTCCAAACCTATGTATTGGAAATGTATTGGATGTGACTTGTGTTTGTTGGCACTTACAATGTTAGATACAATTCCCCTCAACACCACCAGTTTTGTCTGCAGTTCTGTAGTTATAAAATTAACTCTAGCAAAGCAGAGCTGTTCTGCAAATGCAGCCCTAACCCAGCACATCTTTGATCTGCATGTGTGGATCTCACTGATAGCTCTGGATGTTTATTTCTGGTGTTCAACTGGTACAAGCTGCAAAGAGCTGAGCCTCCCGTCATGCAGCTTGCTAGATCTGCAAAACATCTGCAGAAGCAGCCTTATGCTTCAGTAATATATACTTGTAAGGGAGTCTTTATATCTATAAATAATGTGTAACTCCAAACAAAAAATATACAGCAGGCCCCTTTGTCACCACAGAATTTAAACCAATTCTGTAGGGGGTTTTATTATTATTTATTTATTATTAATTATATATATATGGAGAAATAATGCAAATACATAAATATTATTTATTTATTTATTATTTTTATTATTAAGCTCTTCACTGTTTAGTGCTTGGTCCAGAGGTTCCCTGGAGTAACTTTCAGATATAGAATATAAGTTGATCAAAGTAGAAATCACGTGGAGTCAGAGATGAGCAGAAGATGTGAATGTTTTCTGTCAAAGAAAAGAGAGGGGAGGGGGAATGGGTGTATTTTTGTGTCTCTATAATAGATACACATGGCATGATGTGGTCAGGCTTTAATAAATTGTGTTATTTGACTGTAGCAAGTTGTAGGTACCTGAACCTATCCCTCTAGTGCATGATAGGCTTGTAGAATTTGTGCTTTGTCTCAGTCTTGTTGCTACCACAGTCTATTTTTTAATCCACATATTTTGTTTTCCCTCTACCCCCAAGCAGTGCATCAGTGCCTCACAGCATCAGGACTGCTGCCAACACTGCCCTTTCTCACTGCAGCACAGAGAGGTGAGCAGAGGGGAGGAGAATGTTTGGGACTATGTGGTGAAGCACGTAGAAGAGGTTTGAAAAAAACCTTTAAAATTATTTGAAAGGCACATGAGACTGTCACCTGCTTTCCTGTGCTTTGTAAAAAGCAGCCCAATACTCCCCCAAATCATCTCAATTTGATTCATTCTGTTCTAGCATCCATAGTATTTCTGCTAGCAATTGGAACCTCATCTGTCTGAAAAGCAAGTGTCTGAGCTTTTATTTTGAGCTGTAATATGCCATAATATTTTGAAAAATGAACAAGACATGCCCAATTGGTTAAAAAGTGTGCATTTATGTAAAGTTGTTCAGCAGGCTGAGTGCTATGTAGGAAATGTCAGCATTCTGAACTTTGATGTAAAGCTAATATCATGATACAGTTTAATATAGCAGTGTATCATAGAGTAATGTTTTATTGAAAGAGACATTTGGAAACATTAGACAAAGTACAGTTATGCAAAATGAAATATTTTGCACTAGTTTCGAGTCAGGTATTAATCTTGTGGTACTTTATGGCAAAATGGTAATCACAGGTGAAGATAAAGCTGCCTACACCACAAATCCATCCTCAGTTTCTCTCATTTGTGCATTGCACATTATATCAAGAAAACAATAGAGAGGGATTTTCAATTGCAAAGCTGTTCAGTATGGCCCCTTTTGAAGTATTTACTTGAATTCCATGAAGAAGCATGGTACTCCATTACTGAAACACAGCATCTTTCTTCTTGGTGCTATTAGAGAGCTCTTTCTTCTTTCACATTTTCTGTGCTGTAGAAGAAAATATTGCTGTCACTTTCAGTGGTGTTTGCCTTTTATCTCACTGCTTTTCAATGGCTTTCAAGTCTCTAAGTGGGATCCAATTTATTCCTATTCTGATGCCACTTGTGTAAAGCTTACCTTTCTGTCAGCTAAGTGCAAACTTTAGCTTTTCTATGTTTGGTAGCTATGCTGTAAACAAATTGACAATATCAAGAGCAGCCTCTCCTCTTGCAGGTAATTTCCCCCCATTTGCTGTAGGCCATTTTTCCTCCAATTCACTCAGCAGAACCACTGCATTTCAGGGTTGATTCTCAGTCCCCAGAGCCTGATTTAACACCCCTGGGGTTTCTCTGGAGGCCGTATGCTAAGCATGGAAACAAGCCTCTATGTTACACTTACTGCAGGGCATTACTCCCTTCACCATTTTTATTCAACTGTTTTATTCCAATATTAAGGGTTTCTTCAGTGTTTGTAGAAGTTCTTCTGTTACACTTTGCTGAGTTTATAACTACCCTGCTGGGGTCTAAATTTGTCTTCCAGTGAGCCCTGGAAGATGCTAAATTTGTACTTACACATGAGAGAGGAGAATTTATTTTCATAGTTGCTTTTCCTTCTTCTACTTACCTCAACTTTCTGCTACCTTTGTAATATACTGTTTATTGAAATAAGAGCAGCCAGAGGTAATTTGTCACTTTTAGCACTGCTGAAGGCATTTGTTCCACCTTCACCATTTTTGTGGATGTCAAGTGCCTACGTGCATGAATTCACATGTATGTGGCAACAGAGTAGCATGTTTGTTTGCAGAATAAAAATATTCTGGATGGTTTGATCAAAAAGCTTAATCTGGCTCTCTAAAACACATAGGCATAGGTGTGCTTTAGAGTGAACATGTAAATTAAAAGTAATGATAACAGCTGTAGGTGGGAGCTCATGGTCTTTTATCTCAGTCTTTTCTTTTTCCCGTTGGTGTGTTTTTCCAATATTAAAAGCTTTCATGGCCACCATAGTAGAGCACAATACTGACTTTCTAATAAAATACAATAAATTACTAATACTATTCAAAAATTTAGTCACATGGCTGTCTTCAGTCTCAAGACTAGTGTGTACCCTGCAGATTTTGAAATATAAAACCTTTGTTTTCTTATCAATTCATTGACAAATATAATGAAATCCAGACCATGTTAACATAATATTAACATTTCAGATTTATAATAGCAAAGTAAGGAAAGATCTTAAAATACATTTTGCTAATGCAAATCATAATGTGTGTCTGAAACTACAGCTTTGTATTGGTGGGATGGGGCTAGGTTTGCATGCATACTTACAGACCAACAAAGTCTCAATGGGAATCAATTTTCTATAACTTTAGTGTTTTACAAAATTATTCAGATTTGCTGACATTGAAGATCCTGACACAGTACAACCTTTATCTCATACAACTCCCAAATAGTAACACAGCAACTCTGTTTGGAGGCTTAATTTTGTTTATGCAGTAGCTGTAATTCCTGTTTCCTCAAACAATATCTTAATTTTTAATTTTTTTTTTTTTAGAAAAAACTGTTTTCTCTTGCCTATCTTCTGAAGAAAAAAACCCCTCTCCTCTATTTTCATATCTGAAGATGCACTTTAATTTTGTAACTGTTTAAGCAAAGCCCTTCAGTGGATCTTGGAGGAAACTACTGACTTTTAGTCAGGGAAACCAGAGCCTTAACTGGGATGTGAATTATATAAAGAAAAAGGGAGCCAAGAGAGAAATTATGTAGTTGCCAGTGAACCCAAGACACTTTTAGCCTACATAACTCCAGAACCAATAGAAAAGCCAGACTACAGAAGACTGCAGACTTGAGTGATGCTGTATTTCTCCTGGGAAGGCTCGCTGAGACACCTGGGACTCCCAAATATCCCAATATCCCAGCCAGCTTCTCCTTTGGCTCCCTCTATGTGTTCTGCAGTTGGATCTCTGAAATATTCCAAGCTTATGTGTCTTACAGCCTACAGAAAACCCTCGTTTTCAGGGGGGGGAAAAAAATACGTGGAAGTAACTCTTCTTGGGAGGTAGTGTCAGGTTTTGAGTGCCAAGTGTCTGCAGAGCTCCTGGGCTACCCAGACTTTGTGCTGCGAAACTGCAGAAAGGAAGAGGAAGGCCAAGGAAATGGAGCCCTGCATGGCAGTGCAGCATCAGGCAGGGCTGGAAAGCACCAAGTTAAGTCATGCAGGAGCCAAACTGTTGGCCAAGTTTGACTTTCTCCAAGGGAAGCTGAAATCTGTAGAAATCTTTCTGTAAACAGTGAGGATCTTTGTTTTGCTACAAACAGAAGTAAGCAAAGATGACAGGAATAGGGGGAGTGAAATAAAAAGCACCAAGGGTACAAGAACTTTGACAGTAACTTACCAGGAGCCAAATCAAACATCATCATTTTAATTAATAATCATAAAGCAGATTTCCAGGCTATTTCTCTCCCTCAGCTTTCTTGGCAATACCATAAAATGATAAGTCCTGAGAATAATTTACAAATTTACAATGTGACACATTCTTCTTTCCTATTTCTTAATGTTTAGAGGGGTTTTATTGCACTCCTGACAGTTGTCAGGAGCATAACTATGTCAAGAGAAGGAACCTTGCCTGCAGCAAGCACTCAAACAGATTTCTGTTGGCAGCAAGCATCCTGTTTCCCTGGTTACCTTTTATGCATTAACATGCTTGTGTAATAAGAATGAACAATGAGGTGTTTGTCAATAGGGAAAGGGGGGGGTTCTGAGGTGAGAACCTCTAAATTCTTAGGTTTTGCTTTAAAGAAACTTATATGGAAAAGCAGTTTCTTGCATGTAAGTGAAGGACAGGCAGACTGGAAGGAAGCACCAAAGAAAGGACAACTGGAAAGTCTGAAGAAGCTGGAACAGGGCTCACTTTAGGGGACTGTAAATGGGGTACGAGGTAGGATATCAGGATGTTACTGGAGTAACTTGTCCTACACTGTTGGTGTTTATGTGAATACAAGTGTTTCTTGTGAATACAAGAAGAATAGAAGATGCTTCTGTTAAAAATTGAGCCCTGATGACTTTAAGTCCAGCTGGTGAGGCAGGAAGGGCCAACAGAGCACTGGCTTTATCTTTCTGGGATGACAGAGCTCAGGGCTGCTTGCTCAGTTTTCAGTGAGGAATTCAGAGAGGAACTGAGAATGTACCTCAACATGCCCAGACCTTGATAGCAAGTTAGGATGGTCACAGCAAGTTTAAATGAAGGCATTTTTTCTTCCACAGTAAACAATTTAATTAAAATAAATAAATTGTTATTTCCTGAACTTCTCAGAAGGTTTTCTAAGAAATTGGTTCAGTTTTGAAATTTTAGCAATTGAATAATTTCCAGTGAGGTTGAAAGAACCTGAAAGTCTTACTATTGCTTGACTTAGGTGCTAGATTAAATTAATAAAATGTGGAAGATACAAGAACTGAGGTGATTTAAAAGTGAAGGGCATGGTGTCTTTTAGGTGAGGAAAAGAAGTGAGTTAATATTAACATGCCTGGACGTTTCCATCAGCTTCATTTTCCTCTGCAGATGCAGTTAAAGGAAACTCAGATTCCTGTGGTATTACCTGAACTTCTGTACAGTTTTACATCCTGTGTACTAACAAGGCTTAGCTGGTAACTCCCCCTGTAGGAAAGCTTGAAATTTGGGGAGGTCTAGAAATGGAGATGTTTTGCATTTCTTCAGCTCTTAGGCACTCAAGATAGAAAAAGAGAAGCTCATGTTTTTCATTATGTGCTACTAGAGGAACTGTTATTCTCTATTAGAAGTAAGTTTAGTAAGGCCCCAATTATATATAATTTGGAAAGCATCCAGCCCTCAGAGCAGCAGGTCCTGGATGTGTACACTTGTCAGTGGCTTGGGCAAGAAATCCAGAAGTGTTAAATCCAGCCCAGGCTCTGTAGATGACTCTTAGAATTTTCCAAGATTAAAACTGTCACCTTTGATTAGGCAGACTGAGGTTTCTTCTTTACTCATTGCATAAATCATTACACATAATGAAACAAAAATTTTCACCTAAGAAGCAAGACCCAAATCAGCATCACTAGTCACGTACTAAAAAGTCAATCAGAAATCATGAATTTTTTTCCTTGAAAAGGATTAATTTGCCTTTTTGTGCCTTCTTAGTGTGCACAATTTTCAGTATATCATGTCCAAACATAAAGTACCTTCCTCACGTTTTTTTTTCCCTCATCAGAGGTCTCCCTCATTTCACCTCCAGTATTTTCTCAGAACTTTACCTTAAGTCTAGACACAAACCTGTTCTCAGAACAGCTTGCCTATAGTCTGCCTGGCTCTGGATGTACTCCCTCTGTTCTATCTTACTCTCATCACAACTAAGAGGTTTTTTGGGGGTTTCATGTTGGTTTTGCATCCAGACCTGACCACTGTGTATTGGATTTAAGCTCTCAGCTTTTAGGAAAATTTTAATTGGGAGATATTTCTTCTCATCTCTAATGTACACTCTAGAGTCTTACCAGGATGGCTTTGTTGATTCTGCTTGTAAACAACATTTTTGTAGCTGAGCTCCATTTAACCTCCAACCCTGCCCATGTAGCACTGGGCTGCTCTTGGCAGAAACCAAACTGCCCTTGAAAACACCTGGGGTTGGCTGAACTTCAGGGATAACTTTGCATCATTTAAAGAAAAAGCTCTTTCAGATAAAATTATTATCCTAGTGGGAAAATATGGCAATCTCAAGGCTTATTATTATTTTTTATCATAAAGACCTTTATTTTAAACAATTAGTCATAAGGGGATGCCATTGCAGGAAACCTCTTGCTTATTAATATTCCATTTTGCAGATATTAGAAGTTTTATTTTAAAGCAGAAAGGTTATCCTGTCCTCTCCATTGCCCAGCATCCAGACCTTGAATCTGACAAAGGGACCTGAAGCTAGGAGAGGTGACAACCTCCACCCTATTTCTTCTGCAAGTAACAACCTTCCAGTCCCCATAAATTTCTTACTCCTTTGACAGGCAGTATTTGTCCTTAAATAAGAAACTAAAGGCTGGATTTATCTTCTATTAGCCCCAAGTCTACAAAGAGGAGCCATCCCTGCTATGCCCTGTGCTGGACTGGCTGAGGGTTTGTTTCTTTCTTGACCTAAGGATCTTCTGCTCCATTTAACCACCAGCTGAGAAGAGCACATCCAACTAAGGAATCTGTCAGGAAAAAACCCCTCTCTCCTCCATCCTGTATCCCCTTCTGGCAGTGCTCTGGGTACCTGCAGTGCCCAAAATCAAATTCAGGTAGCACACTGGTAGTTTTGTAAAGGTGAGGAGAAGAGATTTGATTTCTCTACTCATTTTTGTGAAGTTCTGTTACCTGACCCACCAACCACTGCAATAACCTTCATTGCTTTTCCTGAAGAAGTGCTGGGCAGAAGTTTCTCCTGTGTAAGAAGTGTTGCCATTGGGTGTCAGGGTTTAACACTGGCCTGGCAATTAAACCGAATCTCTCTCTCCTCCTTGATGAAGAAAGGAGAGAGAATAAGGGAGAGAGACCCATGGATTGGAAACTAAACTACACAACTTTAATGAAACAGTAATGATAAATAGGAAAAATTACTAAATATATACAAATATACAAGAAAATGGATGCCACGTTCCTCCCTCCTCTCCCCCCAGTAACTCTCACGTCACCACCGAGGCTGCAGGGCAGCCCTGGGAAAGTCCAGGCTGGACTCCTGGAGTCAGCAGCAGTCGGGAACTGGAGGCAGGAACACACAGATATGGGCTGGCACGGATCAGGAGCACAGGCAGAGGAATGGATGGAATCCTTCCAGGATGCTGGGTGAAGGAAGGGAAGCAGGAAAGGCAGGCAGCTGGAAGCAGGAAATCTGGCTTGGCCCTCGTGATGCCTCAAATTAATCCTGAGTATGAGGTGTATGGGATGGAATCCTCTGTTTGGTCAGTTCTGGCATTTATCTTGTCCGTTCCTCCCCAAAGGAGGCTGCAGGTGGGACCTCTTCCTTCCTTCCTGAGGGTAAAAGTTTTCCTCAGAGCTGAGCAGTGTCCTTGGCTCTGCATACCAGTCTCTAGCAGTAACTATAAACATCAAGTGTTATCAGTCCTAGAAGCACACACTGTCTGAGAAACTTGCTGTGAATTTCAACAAGTGCAACTACTTACAAGAGACTGAGCTAAAAGCAAAAGTACAAGACAGAAAATCACCTTTATCCTGGCCCAAACCAGGACATTGGGATGCAGAGAATGCTGCTGCCTTAGTGCTTTATTACAGCATCACAGTCCCTTAAAATTGTAACTCTGGTGCTGAATAAAATTCATGCCTCACTGATATGGAGAAAAAGATAAATTTCCTCTTGCCTTGAAAGGCACTGGAAAGGAATAGCCTGTGAAGACTTCCAAATGACAAGCTTACCACTAAAAACACCACGTCCTAGGGTAGTATTGTATACATCACCCTTTAGTGCTCTGTCCTTGTCTCATGACAAGCAGTTTATTTTGCAGGTGGCTTGCATTGGATCACAGAGTTATTGAAGCTGGAAAAGACCTCTGAGATCATCAAGTCCAGCCTATGACCTAACACTACCACATCAGTTTGTAATATGTTGTACTATTACAACTTCTTACTTAGTTTAGGTTCAGGAAGTCACTTGCAAAGATGGATAAAATAGGTTTAAAAATAAATCTAAAAAGTGGCAGTTAAGGTCTGAATCTCTATTGAGTTTTGGGGAGGTTTTTCTAACAGTGACTGTAATGTAGGAATGCTTTTAGCTTTTGACTAAAGCAAAAGATAACCAAGGAATTTTATTTTTTTTTTTTGCTTTTCCTTCCTTCTGGACACACAGAAAAATACAAATACCAAAATAGTGAGGTCTGGACTATTCTTGGAGCTCCTGCAATCTGTCACCAAAACCAAAAAACAGTCATCACAAAATGCCTCTTGTAGGTGAAGAACTTTGCCTACTTTGGCAGCTAAAGTGTAAATAACAGCAGAGGGGAAATGCTGAGATGAATAAATAGCTGGAAAGAGAATGCTGTAGAACTTTGTTGTCAAGAAAGTGTGTGAGCTGATGCTGTAATCCTTTATTGCTGTTACAGCATGTTCTGACATTTTCAGTGAATTTTACAACTACTTTTTAAATAAGAAAAATTGCAGTCCTTTGGGAGAACATCTAAATATTGTTACACCTTGGATTATACACAAATAAGTGTTCTCTGGTCCCAGGGGATGACCAGTAGATGCTCTGCCTTTCCCAGGATCTGACATAGTAACATTAATATCATTAATATCAGTAATTTGGTAACTTCTCTTTCTTAGCTGGCCTTCTATCAGTAGCTTACAGACTGCTACTTCACACTTTCTTAAATACTAAAGTGTCTGTCTCATCCACCCTCGCTTTAGCCATTCCACACACACCTCAGTGTGTCCCCCAGTACTACAAATCTCCAAGAAAACCAGATTTCTGGGATGGAAATCAGAAAAACCTCTTCATATTTCTGTTTCTTAGCCCCTATGGAGTTGCAGGGTCTCTTCTGAGCTTTTCCAGATCACTGATACTGAGCTGATTTGCAGGTGGAGTCTCCAAGAAGTGTTTATAGACTGGGAACATTTTTTTCAGGTATCTAAAAGGAAGAGTACTTCAGCAGCCATGAATATTTGCAGCACTTTTATAAGCAGAGGAAACCTTAGGAAGCACTGTGTTCATGTGCTAGCTACTAAGAGTTCAATAATACTCCTCTGATCCTGCAAATGAGTGATCTGATAAACAAGAAAAAATACAAAAGTAAGTCATATCATTTCTGCCTGATGATCAGTTTCATCTTTTAGTGCTAGAAGCCTTTTTTGCAGTTCTGTATTCTTGCACAAGCACTTAAATTTGAAGCTTTCATCTCCATCTGACTTTGAACCACTGCTGGCAATTGTTCAGTTGGTTTGCCAGGGCTGTATGCTAAGAATAATGATAAATTCAGTAAGTATTATGGAAAAGGACAAGCCTAATGATTTTGCATATTGTATCAATCATTGTTTTTAGTGCAGACTTAAGAACAATTTGGAAATTAAAGTCCACCAGAGGACTGTGAAAGCAGTAAACAAGAAATTCATTTCAGTAGATGAGCAAAATATGGTCATCCCCTTTTTACAATAGGAAGACAATAGTTCATTCAGGCTGCAGATCTTGCCCCAATATTTAATTCATTTAAGAAAGAGCAAATGTTTAAGGAAAGCTTTAATATAACATCTGATTAATGTCATATCTGCAATGACTGCCCATGGATATTGCCACATACACTTTTCCTCCGTTCTTCAAAATACAGGTTCTAATAAATAAGTGGCAAAAGTAAGAGATGTCAGGATTGTGAACAACCAAAAAAGGAGAAAATCCCATGCACAAATACTTCAGACTTTTAGTTTGAGACACTTGCTGGGCAGTTACAAATGGCTTTCTCTATGTTTCTTGCAGTCTGGGCAAGGAAGGGAGGATAATACAAAGAGCATTATCATCTTCTGATATTGGAGACCATGTTTTTTTGACAGTATTTGTATTCCCTTGAATTTCTACACATTTTTAATTAAGAGAAAAAATAAAGCAATGTTTTCTCTCAACTCTTCTGAGAAGCAAATTTGCCTTTGCCCCACTGCTGAGCTGGTATTCCAATGGAAGTACATGAGGCATGGAAATCCTGTGGATCACCTGCCTCTCCTCTTTGCACTAACACTCTTCTCCTGGGGATGTTATAATTCATTATTGCTTTTGTTTTGCTGTTGTGCCACTCTTTTTCCTGCAATTCATGTTAATCATGTCAGGATGGATCAGTTTCTAAGGTAGACTCATAACTCCTCATGATTTCTAAAAGCAAATCTCAGAGAAAGGGAAAAGACACATTTGGTTTTCATGGGGAACAGCAACAGCTTTCACATTTTTTACTTTCAGAATTATTTGTAATCAAGATAGTCCTAAAAATAGAGTTCTGGCAAACTATGAGTTTGATCTTAAGTTACCTAAAAGTGGTTGTTATCAGGTACATGGAAGCCTGAGATCTTTCCCATGGGGGGTTGATTCGTAGCTTGGGCTTCTGGTTTACTGCTACAAACTGTGGCAAATGTTCCTTTCAGACTAATTCATTTTGTAAAGAAAGAGACAAAATCTAGTCTTAGTTTCTGTAGAATACAAATAGAACTTCAAAAAGTGAATCCTCTCAGCAACCACAGTGTGTATTTGGAGGAACACCTTATGTTTTGGTCCTCAGATTTTCAGTGGTAAGTGCACATCACCATTTTTCAAAGAGCTGTTCCAGCCAGACTTAGTACTTCAGAACTTTCTCTGGCAAAAAAATTTTAAATTATTTATGGTTTGGGCATTTTTTTTTTCCTTTATATTAGAAATGGATCTGCTGTTAAAATGACAAATTTTACTCAATTTATAAACAGCTATATGAATGCAGAATATTTCATTTTTTCCTGTGGCAGATATACACTTTTTTCTTTTTTATTATTTCTGTTATTTGCCTTATTTATAGATCAGAGTTATTGCTAGAACTGTTTTGTTTCTGATACCTGTAAAAACCATGTCTTACAGTCACTTTCTGCTAGCTGAAGACTTCTTTCCACGTGTTTTTCCTTTCTTTACTGCTTTTCTACATTTTTTCTCAGATTTATAGTGATTACTATCAGCTCTCATTCATATGTGATTTGATTCCAGTCGGAAAGCACTGATTGAAAGTAGTTCTACTCTTTTCCTTTCAAATTCTATTTTCCTTTGCTTAAAGGTTAATCAATTCCCTGGTTTTGAGTACTGTACTTTACTGGTTGTGTATACACTGCCTTGATATTCTCATTACTTCAAGTACATTTATGACAGTGGATATCAACACCTGCTAGACCCAAGAGAGACTCTTTATAATATTCCCAATTTCACAGGCTTATTTTCTCTTCAGCCTGGAGACTGCTCCTTGCTGATGAACCTTTGTTATACATGATAACCAGGAGAGTGCTGAAACTGAGAGGCTTCATCTGACTTCTGATATTTCTCTATTTCTGTTTTTCTGAGCTGTTCCTTCATTTTAAGGAGGAGGGTTAAGTCAGACAGAAGGTTGGGTGACCACCTAATACTTAATTTTCTTTTAGTGTGATTTCTCAGTGGTTAGATTAGTCCTGAAGAAGGATATCTCAGTGTACAGATCCTGAATATTGGCATTGGTGACATCTTTCCTTCTAACAGACAGATTGATTAAAATGCCTTGTATCTACTCAAAGTCCAGTGCAATTTCTTCACCTTTTAAGTTGGTTTTGGCTTTCTTTTTGCTTCTTAATATAATTCTTAAAGTAGCTTTTACTAGAGCCCGTAATTTTTCTCTGCTCTGGTGTTTATCATGTTCCATGGGCCAGCAAAGTCCTCAAAGACCTTTCTGATTATTTTATGTAATTTCTCTACAGAAGGTATTCTGAGGCAAAACTCTGAAGAATTTCTTTTGGTAGAATTCTAGAAACAGTAAAAGAATTTGCTGTTCTGTTAATCACAAAATGAGTAATATATTAAAACATAAAATCTGTAAATGTTAAAACTAAAAAAGAATACTCTGGAAATGCCCTTATTAGATTTTCCATAGTTTTAGCTATGGAAATATAAGAAATAGAACTCCATTTATGCACTGAGATTCAACAAAGGGAAAGAAAAAATAACACAACCCAGTGGTTTGCTTTTGTTGATCTGTTCCAGGGTTTCTGTAGGGTCTGAGTAAGATTCTGGATAGCATCACCTTGGATTTCAGTTTTGAGAGATCTGTAATCTTGAGTGTTACCTGAAATGGAGGAATCTTGTGAGGATTGTTGGTATCTTTGCCTTCAGACAGGAACATCAGCAGCTGCAGACATTGCAGTCTGTGGAGAACTGGAATAGAATTTCTTTGGAGGTAATGTTTAGACACACAAAAGATGTCCCCATAACCCACACTTTTGCAAATAAATACTCTGCAGAAAATTCTCAGAGAAGAAAACATTTCCATTGAAATTGTAATGAGTCAGGTTCTCTGGAGGTGAAGGACTGGACTTCACATATTTGAAAGTAAAATGATCCTAAAGTTTTAAATACAGGAGAGAGTTAAAGCAAGAGCATACACAAAAACTCTCCTAAAATATTTCTTAAGGCATCCTTTGAAATACAGCAATATTCAGATTAGTGGCAAACCAGCTGTGTGTGTTTGTGGCAAGTTCTAGGTGAGATGAATTCACACCTGGGACTGAACCTGCAGAGCTGAAGCAGCCTCTGGGCAACTGTACAGAGTTTGTTCTCTGAAATGTTGGTTTATCTCCTTCCACATATGTATGTATTAGAAATAGCATGGCCTGCCTGAAGAATTAAAAGCAAACTTTCAGCATTTCCAGTGGAAGCCTAGTCCTATAAGCCTTTCCTCCTCAGGACAAGTTCTTAAAACAAGTACTGCCTTTTTAATTAGTAGGACACGGGTTTAAAAATGGGCTCAAGTTTATTTCTCAGATGTATTTTCAGGAAGTCCCAGTGCTTGTAATCACAAGACACAGGTTATTGGGACAGCTCAGGAAAGCAGCAGGCATGCAGTAAGATCCATGGCTTTATAGTAATAATAATAATGATACTGATTCACTGCACCCCTGGCCAATGAACTGCAGGATCCTCAAGTGCTGTACTGATTAGGAATGATCTTCTGTTTGGGGAAATGAAGTATACACAGGAGAAGTAACTTTTTTCAAGATCCAACAGCAGGCAAGTGGCAGGCATGATAATAAAATGCCTCTAGAAACAGACACTGGGGGGTAGCTTCCAAAAGCTGCCCTGCCTACCAAATTCAGGGGACTGCCTTGAATAAAATGTTGCTGTTCCCCAGGTCCTAGGATCAGACAGCAAATAACAGTAATACAACTGTAAGTACAGCTTTACTGGGAGAGTCTGAAAATCTGGAATCAACTTTGATTCTGCTCCAAAGGAGTTTGTTTGCCCAGGCCAGGACCCTAGAGAATTATTGTGCCTTAGTGAAATGGAGTTATGGCAGCAGGAGTCCAAAGTGGAACTTGCAAGCTAGAAGACTACAGGGCTGGCTTTGTCTTTTACACAGTTGCTGCAATAGTTTGTAATTTTATAAGGTCAGATGAAGTAAGACATGATTAAATTTAATTCCATTACCCTATGAGATCAGGAGGACATGTGCATAAAATAAAGCTATCATTTATGGGAAGTGTTGTTGTAAGTGGCTTTAGGAAACAAATTGGTTGTAATTAATTTTTTTTAAAAACCTCACCATCTTTGGAGAGAAACTGAGATGTATGAGCACAGGGAAGAATCTTTTCATTTTCAACAACTGGCTGCTCCAAATAGGCCCCAGACATGTTAATGTTGTGACAATTGCAGTATTTTCAATTTCAGAGCAGTCTGAAAAGCAGAGGCAGAGAACCTTACACCTGTGTTTTTCCCTTCCCATCCTTTTTTGCAGTACATGACAGGCTCAGACATATGTGACAAGGAGCACTGCACCCACAATATCCAATGAATTTTGGCAGCATATTCAGTAAGGGAAGATTTTTGGAGCTGGAGCTTCATGTGCTGAGTTACTGTCAGCTGGGCTGTCACTGGAGCCTCAGCTCAGATTCCCATCAGATTCCAGGTTTTTTGTTTTTAGGGAAGGAAATAGCTTGTCTCTCAAATGTGTTTAAGGCCAGACTGATGGAGTAAAAGCCTAAGTCTTATGCTCCTATTAAGCATATTTAATGGGTGCTTTATTCTAACTTTTAACACACAGTGGTGCAGAGTTTTTTGTAGTGTAGCACAGAATTTGTGTTTGAGTCAATTTATTTTTTTTAATGGCTGACTCATCTTTTAAAACTCTTCTCAAAGATCAAAATGACATCTGCTGAAATTGAGTGCAGGTTGTGCAGCCTTGGTACCAACCAGGCAAGGTGGAACCTGAGTCTGGAAGGGGAAAGGAATATTTCAGTGGTCTCAGGGCCATATGCTTGAGTCAGCAGATAAAGTATCAAGAGTCCCCAGTGTCAAACCTGAAATGTTGCTGTTAACAGATGAGGTCAGAGTTTTGACCTGGTGACAAGAAAGCAAGTTCTCAAGTCTCAAACCAACTGCCCTTTACCCTTGGGAAGGAGGAAGAATGACCCTGAAGTCCCCATCTGCTGACAGAATAAACATCTGTAGTGCTCATGACTGGCATGAGGGCAGTGGCAGTGGAGCTTACAGTGAGGTGTCTCTGGCCTCCTAAGTTCCTATCCCCATGGAATAGTGATGGCTTCAGATGGAAATTACTTCAGAGAGTCCTCAAAAGACTGGATTCTGTCTATTGGAGATATCACCAAAAAAAAAAAACAAACAAAAAAAAGGGCTATGTGCATGCAGAAAATTTCAAGGCTTCAGTGAAAGGTGGACGTGAATAATGAATTAGTCACAGAAATTTATATTTATATATATTTATATTTAATACCCACAGGTAACCAAACCCTGAGGGCTGTTTGGCAGATAAAATGTTCAGTGGCTCTGTGTTTGTGGACACAGGTGCCTCTCACTGGAAGTCACAGATTCTGTATGCATTCATCTTTGGGAATATATTTTTCTACCTCTATTTTAATAATTATTTTCATATATTAAAGAATTATAAAATAAACTTCAATCAAATATCTTAGTCCTTTAGTGTCCAAGGATAAGTTTTATTCTGCAGTAAATAATAAACAAATTGCTTCATTGTCCAGAATCCAGAGATTTTTCCAGGACAGCTTGGAAAATAAGCCAGGTAACACCCCCAGAGAAGGCTGCAGGAGTTCAAAGAGCAGAAAAGCTCCAATGTTTAAAAGGGAAGCAATGTTGTTTAATAAGCTCTCTACCTCAGTAACTGCTGAAGAGCTTTGTTTGGCAAACCTGCTTTTTGTCTTGATAAAAGAAACTATAGGCCTAATTCTCAAACCACATTATTTTATACTACCTATCCACTGGTATGTCTAGGAAAAACCAGGAGAGGTGGACTCAAGATTGACAGTAATGTTATGAAAATGTTGAATCATTTGAAAGCAGTGGTGAATTCTTTTTTTTTTTTTATTCTGAGTGCATAAAAAAGCAAAGAAGTCAATGGCAATCAGCTCAGCCAGACAATTCCAGGCTATTGTGTTCATTCATTAATTTCCACTGTCCCTGCTGTGCATGCAGCTTGCTGTGCTGACTGCAACAGAGACTTCTGGGAGTCTGATCTGCTAGGAACACAAATTAGACAATTAGCCTAATATTCTGGTGGTTTATAAAGTGCTTAAATTCATAACTGATACAGCACCAGTTCCTAGTCTTAAAATGTGCCACTAAGTTACCAATGTCTAGCCCTCAAATGCCATGTAATCATTTTATCACTTTATTTCAGCATTGAAATAATCTAAAAGAAAAAACAAAACACCCAAAAACAACACCTGGAGCTGGGAGATGGAAATTGGAAACCATTAAAATTGGAAACCAGCAACTTCAACAATTATAAATCAAAAAGCTGGGAACTACTCAGCTTTCCAGCAAAATTTTAGCTTCCAGTTATTCAAGTAATAAAAATAGCAAGTAGCAGGTATGCTTTTTTATAATTATTGTAAATATAAGAAGACATGGCATTATCAGAATAATCCCATTTCAATATTAATTTCCCTTCCTGCTTTTAGTATTTAATAATTCCTGATTCCACAGGTGCATCTATTTAGAAACTATTTGTTATTAGTCTTACATGGTTATAACCTCAAAAGTTCCCAGCCCAAAGGCTAATGGCACCAAACATCTTAGTGCTATAATACTATACTCAAAGACCAGTAAATGTGGGATTATTTCTTAGGAAAGCTGCCATCTCTAAGAGATATCTGAAATATTTCTAAAGCTTCTTTGTAGTACTTTAGAGGTCACAGAGCTCCAATTTCTAAACTAGATTTATAACCACGAGTTGATGTTGCAGTCAGTGCAGGTGCCCAGCAGTTTATACTCCCTCAGGATCTGGTGATGCACCCTAATCCAAACCCATGGCAGATTCCTTTACCTTCCCCTGGTGGTGTAAGGTATTCACAGAGTGAAAAGTTCCTCTTGTTCAATACAAATCAAACTGTGTAACAGCTGATTTGGGAAATGGGGACTGCACACTCCACACAGCTGCTCTTTTGCTTTCAGAGGCAAATGGTTGTCTTGAACAATGCTGCTGTTGTCCTGGTGACAATTTTTTTTTACCTTGATTGCATGATAGTAGAACCCAAGGGGGAAAAAAAACCCAAAACATACTCATCATCTTCCATAGAAATCTCATTTACATAATCAGCTCAATGATCTAAACAACAAGTTGAATGCACATCTGAATCAATTAGATAGACAGTCCCAGCTGTTTCAAGTCAAACTCTTCTGCACAGTTGTAAATAAAAATTATAAAAATTATAATATGGATTCCCTTCCATGCCCAGAGCTTTTGGCTTTTATTTTTGCAGGCTCTGAATACACTTTATGAGCATTTTGGTATCTTAGTAAATGCATAGCTGGCCTATCTAATACTGTATATTCCAGTATACAGCTTTGCAGTGTAACATCCTCTGTCAGAGCTTGTTAAAACATTTAATTAAACTGAAGTTTTGATTGTACTTTTAGTAGCAGGAAATACCAGTTCAAGTCACAGAATAGTTCTCATTAGTGAACATGCAGCTCACTGCAGAATCCAGGCTACAGAGGACTCTTTCCATTAATCCACAGATTTTTCTTTCCATCTTCTGCTAAATTGCAACCTCTTTGTGCAGATCTTTTTTGCCATTGCTTTACTATTTGAGTACCAGGGAACTTGTTCCACCAGACTCATAAAATAAGCATGATTAGTGGTAATGTGACAATTTTTACTAAGTGGATTTTTCACAATAGCTAAAATTGATTTGATCTCCTTCTTTAAAGAAAATTGAGATTAATTTGGAGTTATTCTGCCTTTTTCTTCTTGGTGGGCAAAGGGTTGTTTGAAGCTGGCTTAGTATTGAACAGTTGGGTTTGGCTTCTTGTCCTAGAGGGGAAAAGTCCCTTCAGCCATTTTAGAGTTAGAACATATAAGAAAACCCAAAATATATTAATCATACCTTTAGAGACAAGTTTTGAGGTTTGATTGCTTTGGCAGAGATACAACTTGACAACTAAGAGTTCAAAAGAAAGAAAAAAAGAACATAAAGAGGTTTTGCTATGGCATCCACGCTTTACAAAGTGCAAAGGAATTAAACAGAAATTAAAGTTATGCCAACAGAAATTGCATGGGGATTGGGACTGAGTGCACACAGGGAAGATCTGATTAGGTTCAGCCTTCCTCCTGTTTAGAACAGAGGCAAGACACCAATGTTTTCTGAGCTAGAAAATCTGACTAAAATGGAAGATCCATAACTTGACAGTGCACCTGGAGTATGGGTAATGATGTTGCCACGTTTCTTCCCTAGGAGATCCTAAGGCTGAGCTCTTGACTTGGGAAGCTGCAGACAAATTACTGGCAGCAAAGTATTTCCTGCTGTCCTGTGCCTGCTCCTTCAGTCACCAGCTGATAAATTTTAATTGTTGATAACATCCAGAGGTAATGTACTATATCACAAGATTGTGCAGTTGGAAAAAATGACACTCTGAGCTCAACTCTCAGGCTCCCTCCATCTCTTGACTGAGAGGCGTCCATTAGTTTAAGAGCACACTCCCTGCCTAGCTGTGGATTTTGCTAACCAAGCTGCACAATTTAGTAAAAGAGATATTGCTCCTGATGATTCTCTGTGTGTACAGCTAGTGAAGATGAACAGACTACTGAGTTAGTTTGCTTTGTCTCAACCCCAGGCACCTGTTTCTCTAGCTGAGCTCCTTCACATCTCAGCTGTGGATTTTTTGAAGTACTTTGGCAACCACACTACATCTTCACTAACTGAACAACACACTTCAGCTGCAAAGTTATTTACAAACTTTCCTGATCATGCTGCACATTCTTGGGCTGAATTTGCCACAGACAGCACTTTGCAGATAGAGCTGAATCCTTTGCTAATCATGGGAAATGAATTAATTTATTTGATTAGTGGTAATTTGCATTATTTGCTGATTATGTTCTTCAATTCCCACCCTGAAGAGCTGTGTTGTGTTCCTAGGGCTGGTTAATCACTTACCACACCACTTCAGAGAGGAAGGCATTTGGGTTGTAGACAAAGACATCTTTCTGTCTTTAAATCCTTCCTGAAAACCCCCTCTTTCCGTGTCTCCGAGGGGAAGCCCATTTCCCTGGGAAGTCCCACCCATCGTTCATGGAACTTTAAAACTTCTCAGGAAAGTTTGCATCCAGTTGCTGGCTGAAAAGGCTGATGTAGAGGTATGCTTACCAACCAGAGCTGTACCCTCTTATTTCATGAACAAAAGAAAAAAAATAGCTGATAATAAATAATCTGAAGAGTTAGATGAGTCCAGGTCCCTAAATTGCATCCAGGCAGGGAAATGAATTTTGTGTCTTTGGCTTGTCCAGAATACAGTGTAGCAAGACTGAGATGAAAGACTGCAAATGAGGAAAATGTGCCTTTTGCTTAATAAAGGAAATAAAATACAAGTGGATTCTGAATTGCAAGGGAAAAAAACACAGCCAAATGCATACAGATTCTGTAATTTCTTTTTCAGTGGGTTGGAATTTCTTGGAAAGTAAGCTAGAAATGGAAATTCTCCACTTTTTTTATTTTTTTTTTTATTTGGGACAGATGATCTCTTTAAATTTAATTTTGGTTCCAAATTTGGGTTCTTCTGCAGCACTGAAAGACTGCTGGAAATCTAGGGGTTTGTTTCTCAAAAAAGAGAGGTGCCAAAAAACACGGTCTGCGGCAGAAATAAACTGAGAGCTTTCCAAAATGTCCATCAAAAATATGTATGGAAAATGCAATGGAACTTCAAAGACCTTAACTTCATGTCTAAAATTAGAGTTGTTTTTCCCACGGGTGTCACTTTAGAACTTTGTCTGTTAAATTTTCTTGTGCCCTTTTCTGGCTTTTATCCTTTGGTGTCAGGAGATCCTTCTGAAACTCCTTGTGGTTGGCTCACTGCTCTGGAGCTCTTTAAAATCCCTGAGAACTGTCTTGAAATATTGGTGTCAGATTAGCCACCTCTATTTTCCTGGCACCAAGGTAGTTATAAGCAAAAGGTTACATATTACAATGGTATAGTAATTTCATACCTGACTGCCTTTAGAACATCTTACTGAATATCACTTGGACTTGGGGATTTGTTGCTTATTCATTTTACCAATTTGTTTCTAATTCTATTCTGTTCTCCTGACACTTACATTTGAGATGGGCTGGCACGTCCATCATAAAGGAATTTTGTAGTGTAACTTCACTAAATTCATTTTCAACAAGTGCAGGAGAAAGAAATGATTCTCTTGACTTCTCTAACTTCTTTTTTACTGTAAATGTGCCCTACAGAATCTCAGGTAGCATCCCTGCTTCTGGCATTTGGAAAGAGCTGGGTTCAGCTTTTATGCTCTTAGCAAGTTCAACATTTTCAGTCTTATTGTTATTTTTCACATTCATCTTGCCTATATTCATTTAAAAAAAAAAAAAAAGTAAAATTCTAAACATCACCCTTCAATTTACATTTTTACTTCACTTTTTCATTTTTCCAACTTTGGTTCTTTTCTAAATCCTTTTACTAACTAATGCACATTTTGTTCTGGTCTATAATAGTGTAACCATTGTAAACATCCTTTGTACACCTAAACCCACATTTTTTGATGACACTTTTTAATTAAGGTTTTGTAATAAAAGGAAAGATTGGCAAACTTACCCATATTTATTTAGCTCCCCTCTGGAAATTGAAATCTGATAGACTGGATCTCTTGGCCTTTTTTATTTATTTATTTTGGTGTGATCCAACAAGGATATTGAATGCAAATAGATAGCTTTTGGAAGTGTGATTCTATTTTGTGCATAATTTAAATTAAATGGCATATTCTGTATTATATACTTCCTCCATTCTCTTCAGTTTTGTTCCCTTCCTTCTGTCCTTGATTTTGCAGCTACAAAAGACATCTGGGGCTGGCTTGGGCTTTCTGCCTTTCAACAACCCTTGGCTTCCCCACACTTTTTCTGGTTTCTGAATGACTTTCTGCCAATACAGGTTCTGCTTTCAAACACAGAACGTGTGGAATCCCAACACTTGGAATTTGTCAGCCAGTGAGTCTCTCCTTTACCTCCAGTAGGATTTTATATCCCATCCTTTCATATTCAGTCATTTAAACTATATTACTAACCCTGTTATTCCCTCATTTTTGATGTTACTTTGCTAGGGAAATGTTAACACCTCTTGAAATCTACTAAAATAGTAAAATTGCAAGAAGAAGAAAAAAAAATGTATCTCCTCTAAAAAGATATTTTCTACATGGTGTCAAACCCCTGAATACCAGTGAGAAGGAATCTCTACAGTTTTACATCTTCAAGGCAAGCTGCTATAGGTGGTTACTTCATCCTGGTAACATAATTGGTCTGCTGGCATTACACCCATGTTACTTCAAGGGATGAAAATAAAATTATAAAGTGCTGCATAAAGCCTGAAATGGCCACCTTTAAGTTTAATCTTCCCCTTAATGCTGTAGAGTCCATAAAATCTGCATTAATTCAATTTTTTAATAGCTTTTCTCAATCCATCTTTCCTTTGTAAAGGAGACAATATCTGTGCGGTCTCATTCTCTCTTTATGCTTTCAACCTCATGATAAATCTTGATTATCTTACCTTCTTTTAAGGTTGCTTAAGCAATGTTTGGCTGCCTGGAGCATGCACAGCAATAAACAGCTCTTGCTCTGCTGATACCATCAGGGCCAGGCAGTGACCCACAAGGTGTATGCTCTGGGTGTACACTGGTTCAGCTGCCTGACTATTAATGCCTTTCCACATAAGCAAAAAGCAGCTGGTTCATAAAACTTTTAACATATTGGCAAAAGAATTAGTGTTGTGTGATGCTCACCAATTAATATGTTTGTATTGACTATGTGCTTTTCCTTTAAGTACATACTTTCAGTAATATCCCTCAGCTTACTGCTTTCTTAATGAACTTTATTATATAGGAAAAGAATTTAATAAAAGAAATTACATGAGTAGAACAAAGTGATCAGTGATCTCAAGTATTTTATTACAAAGCAATAGTAAAAAGTAATAATGGGATGTTGCCTGAACACATAAAAGCATCATAATTGCTGTCATGCTTAATAATCAACATAAAACACATAAAAGCCAGGGTACAACTGGGACCATAGAGAAGAAATATAAATTTCTCCTCTTTGAACTACTAGGATCTGGGTAGGGATGAGCAGCTAATAGCTACCATCTTCTGGGGGGGGAGAGGAAAGAAAGATGTGTGGGGAAGGCTCATTTATATATTTATGTTTCTGTGGGTCTCAGATTTTTATCTGGAGTATTTTCAGCCATAGCTCTGTCCTAGGCTTCCTTGTCAACATCCAGACAGAATTATAAGGCTTTGCTTTCTCTCTCAGATCTCTGAATGCACTTGCAGTGTATCCAATGCTTTTCTTCTTGCTCTAGTTTCATCATTAGAAACTACTGAAAAATGTCTGTCTTGAAAATAACTGGTTAATGTTTTTAATGTCACAGTGAAACTCACTGCCACCTGCCAAATGATTGTTTAGGTTCCAAAAAAGAGAGAATATTTTGACTTTTTAAAAACAGTCAAGGTTATATGAATAAGTCTCCAAGAAAAATCTTCATGCTTTAAGACTTAAGCAAATCCCTGACTAGTGCCATTAATATTAGAAGCTTAGGATTTATTTCATGAAGCTACAACTCTGGCTGCTTGTTTCTCTTCCCTTTTCACCATCCCTTAGTGTCCCTTTGGGAAGGTCAAGTTACTTATTTAGGTGACAGAAACAAACAGTATTTCTTCTGCAGCTTGGTAGATTGACTGAAATCACCATGTTTCACTTCATCCTGAAAAACTCTACTCTGAGTGCAGCAGTGGAAAAACTTCAGCTCAGAGGATGCTGGCCTGCAGCAGTGGCCCACAGTGTGCCAGCCTGGAAGTATCCTACAGTGAGGTTAGGAATTTGTCTGCTAGACCTCTCCATGCTGGTTGCAATATATCACACCTGGTTTTCAATGGGATTTTTGTATCTTTTCATTTTCAGTCCTAAAATCCAGTGTTGCTTCTCTTTGTTTCCCCAGTCTTGGGAGCACAAGGGAAAATGCTGATTTTCTGATAGAGCAGTCAGAAAAACAATCAAGCACTGGCTGTGAATGGACCCTTAGCAGCATCCTTGAACATCTCCTGTCTTTCTCTGATTCAACCAATCTGTAAATGCTTACTGGTGTGTTTTTAAACCAGGTACACTGAATGAAGAACTGGTTGGTGCATCAATCTGATGACTGCCTTGTCAGTGAGTAGAACAGCCTGTTGGTTAGTGTCAGCTTCTGATGAAAACCAGAGAAAAATGTTATGCAGCTGTGGCAGCTCTCTGAGGGTTTTTTCCTCCATCCACCTCAGGATATTTTGACTTGTTTTCCGAATATAGGAGCAACACTAGGAGCATTGCCAGTAATCAGAGAGCCAGTAAAGGATACCCATACTGGTTTTTCACTGTTCTTTTATTATTGTTATTGTTAGCACAAAAGCACTGGAAAACCCAGAGCATGTTGGTTCTGAAATTCTCCTGAACAAGCCACACTAAACATGAGAATGCCACTTTATAAATACTGGTTTTCTTAATTTTCTGTGGGCAGTAAATATGAAAGTCAATTCCCTGGAAAGGAGCAGAAATAAGAAGTTATATCCTAAGAGTGGAGCCTTCTCACAAGCATTTCATGATCAGGTCAGGGCTTCTCCTTCCTTCACACCCATTACTCTCTCTTCATCCCAGTGGCAAAGCCAACAGGAGGGTTCATTGCCAGTGATATTTCTGCTGAGAAAAAGAAGCTGCCTCACTCCCAGTAACATCCCCAGGGATGCTGATGACAGCCAAGAGGTGTTGGTAACACAACTGGGGAAATGCATTGCCAGGAGGATTTAGGGCTCTCTCCCCAAAGCACTGGAAAGTCATAACCTGTGCGAGGGCACCATGAGATGCCTGGGGCAGCTCTGGCTGGGGTGCCTGATGCTCCTTGGCATGGAGCAGAGTCCTGTTCCCATCCTCAGCTGTATGACATCTCCAGGTGCCCTTCCCAGAGTGCAGACCTCACTGACTGGTTTAGTTTTAAGGCTGCTATTTTTACAAGTTTTAAATTGGTGGCTTGCAAGTTGCTCGTGGAAGAAGTGGAGTCCTGCAGCTAAGGTGCTCTGCCTCACTAACCAAAGCAAGACAGGGGTTGGGACAGCTTTTTCAAGCAAGTTCATTTCAATTTGAAACAGTGCACAAAGGTGCTGTGAGGTTCTGCCTCTTGTGGTACATATTAAGAACCAGAGAGGAGATGCTAACAAATCAACCAGTTGGGTTTAATAGGTGAAGATTTGCAGACAACAGGGAGTGTAAGTGGTTGTTTTTTATCTCAGAGACAGCATGTCCTTACAAAACATGTCTTCACCACTCAACCTCTGAAGAATACTTAGGTCAGTCTAGTTGAATATCTGAACCTCTGCATTTTATTTCCAAAATACAGCTACTGAAATCCTCCACAGTCAGTAAGGTGGTTTTTGTTTTTTATTTTAGCTGTTTCCTACTGGCATAGAAAGTGCTGAGCTGACTCAAGCACGAGTTAAGAGTGACACCAAGTGGTTAAGTACTTTATTCCTGTGTGATTTTTTCAAAATATTTTCCTGCTTTATATTTCAGTCTGAAGCTCAGACCTTGGCTTGGTTTTTTTTCCTACTCAACAGTCCTGATTGTGTCACTGAATATTTTTCCTTCTTGATACACACACACAAGATCTCACTTGTTTTATAAGCAAACGTCATCCTCAGATTTATGATCCAATTCTTTCTGTCCATATGATATTATTTGAGTAAAATTCCTTTTCTTTAGAATGAGGCAATTTCTGGGGTTTCATGAGCTATATGGTGAGAAAGACTTGGCACTGTTCTCAACGACAATTAGAAAAGCAGCAACATCACCACCATTTTTTGACTGTAGAACAGTAAAAAGGATCAGCAGTAAAATGGGCTTTTGGGTAAGGAATCTTCAGGGCAGATCAGAATTGCCCAATTCTTTCTCTTACACTTCTTTTTAAAAGGGTATTTAGTAGCAAGCTCTTCCCCTCTTTTCTTCCTCACCAGAGCTCTCTGAGGGACAGGTGTGAAGTAGCCCACTTACAACCTTGAGAAAATCAAACTCTTGAATCACAGTTCTGCCAGAAAGCTCTTTAAATAATTTTTTAATTCATATAATCAGCAAAATAACAGCTCTGGTGATAGTTGTCCCCTTCCTTATCAATCAGTAAGTGATTCTGGCTGGCCTTATGAACAGCCATTTTTCTCAACCGAGATATTCCCAGAAAGGTCTCCTAGCCTGAGATGTTGCTTTCCATGGGAAGCAGCAGGATTTAGTCAAAGCAGTCTTTTTTTTCCAAACTATCCTGATTTTCCCAGCCACTTCCAGCATACAGAACTCCACTCCTTTCACTTCTGTGGTCAAAAACAGACAGGAAAGGGAATCAATGTTCCAGAACACAAACAGCAGACAGAAAAAGCATTGTGCCTGTCCAGAAAACAAGGCTGACAAAAGAGAACACTGGAGAGAATAGTAGTGGAGATGGCAGAATGAAGGTTAATTTGAGCAGGAGTCATTGGAAAGTCTCTGAGTTAATGACCAGTCCTGCTACCCACGGGGAAAATAGTAGCTGTGTAAGTGCTTGCATTAAAAGTGATGCTAAAGACAGAGCAGCTCAAGATCTTTGATTTATGAAACAATTCCCTAGCCCAATCTGCCAGTCTTTCCAAAAACACCATCATGAAATAACTAGTATTTGAAATTTAAAAAAAAATCAACAGTTTTTGCTGCAAACATAAAATTGTTGCCATCCATGAATTCTGGCATCCAGTGTAATCTCTCTGCTGCTGGTGTAGGACAAGTGTATTTGTGCCACTGAGTTGGAAGGTGACAATGTTTCAGATGGTGCCCCTGTGATCTCAGTAATTATCACTTCCCCTGCCAGGGTAACAAACTAGTAGAGCAAAATACAGTTTGCCAGCAGTGAGAACTCAAGTAATTCAACTGCAGAAGCAGCTGATGTGTCAGAGTGGTGTGAGGAAAGCTGCATGGGATCACACTGGGTTTTGTGGAAAAGGAAGAGCATTATCTTCATAAAGGGATGAGAGCTATTTTATTTTTTTTTTTTAGTTTCAGTAAATACTGTATTTGGCCATTGCTGTTACCTTTTTGTTTCTTACAAACCTGCTGAACTATTTATTGTGTGTTACTCAATTTTGCAGGGAAAAAATCAGTATGTCCTCAGCTCCTTTAGGTGATTTATAAAGAGCATGAAGCTCTTCAGGAAAGTTCCTCCCATGCCCACTGCCTGCTATTGCTTTGCCATCCTCTTCTTCATGTATTCCATTTATCTGCTTAATAGCTCAGCAAAGATTTACCTTTGTGTGATACCTGTACCAGTCCACTTAAAATCAAGCCACCAAATTGGTTGGCAATAGGCACTGTCATGGGGTTTTTTCATGAGAAAAAACCCTACTTTCGCCAAAGGTGTTTTTTTTTTTTCCATGCACTTTTTTTTTTAGAAAAAAGCCTAATGCTTTGGTTGCCATGGCAGCTGCCTCCCTACCTACACCAGAGCAGTGCCTGGAGGTGTTTCTGCATTGCCTGCTGCAGAGCATCCTTTGGGCTTGGAGCATCAGGTGACTGAAGCCTCAAGTGACAAACACACCCAAGCTCTTTCTGGCCATGCCTCTCAGTGCCCACCATTTACAGAAGAATTTAGAGCTGCCTGATTTCCAGAGAGGTTTGGTGTTTTCTCATCTTGACTCTTAAAAGTTACTTAATAAGAAACCTCCAAAGAAAGACTGTTAAAAGAGCTGCTTATGCTGTAAAATGAATTCCATATGGCTTCACATTTCCCACAGGAAAAAGCATTTTGCTGTTCCTCATCCATGCTTTAGCAAGTTGAGAGCTCTGTTGCCATCTCCCTTTGAAAAAGGGAATCACAGAACCACAGAGGAAAAACTCAATGCAAGAAAAAAAAAACATTTTTGTCAATCAGTGGCAAACTAGGACTGTCCCAAATCTTCTTTTTAAATCTGTATCTGAGACCTGAGGCCAACCTGAGAGATTGTATCAGGAAGTATTTTGAGATGATGCTGTTTATATCATTTTTCAATAGGATGTAGATTTTTCAGTATTTAATTATTCATAAGCCAAGTTCTTCTATGGTTCAACCTTGAAAATATCAAGAAAGCTCCAAACGCTCAATCAGCAGTCATTGGAAAATAAGTACTAAAATTATTTCGTGGTGGTGTGAGCACAGAGCAAACTAAAAGTAGCATTTTTCCAAAATGGAGAGGCAGGGAGGGAAGCACACTGGTGTTTGGTTTGGTTTAATGCAGATTTCAGTTTTATAGGGGGGAAAAAAAAAAACCACTGTGAAGATCCAGGCAGGTTTTGAGACATATGAGATACCATATGGGATATTGCTGAATCGTGGGACTCAATTTAGCTCTTGCTAAAGCTGTTTTATCAAAGAGATATTTTGAATTGTTTTCATACAGTTTGTGGAAGTTAATAAAATATCATATGAAGCAATCTCTGAATCCACCCTCAACTGGCAGGGGAAAAAAAAAAAAAAAAGGCTGAGAGCTGTTTATATTCATTGGTGTCCTTTGAAGTGCCAGTCAAATCAGCTGTATCAAAGTGACCATGAAATTTTACAGTATTATGAAGAACACTTCAAAACTGTCACTTTTTTAATGTCTTGTATATTTGGGGTTGTTTTTGTTTGGTTTTTTTAAGTCAAATCAACTGTACATTTCTGATAAGCTCTCCACTAACCCTGGCAAAGTTTTTATGGTATATGAAAATTCTAGTAATTTATGTGCCTGGTACTAGACCAGTGGAGCACCAGATTTTCAAGGAAATCTCAGGAAAGATTTTACACAGTGTGTGCTTTCAAAAGCCATGAGCAGGACCAGTTTTCCCAGCAGGAATTACCAGGCAATATCATCCATGTTAGCTAGAGGTGAGCTAAGTGAATTATTGCCTCTTTTCAAGGAGTCTCTGTAGGTCCTGTTTGAATATTATATATGTGTATATACATATAACATGTTATATATACATGTAATTTGTACATATTATATGTATAAACACAAATATATACACAGTATGCTCTTCCAGAGCTGTGCAAAGCTGTCCTTAAACCCTAATGTGGGCAAATACCAAGTGCTCTCTGTAGCTAAGAGTTATGAGCTGCTTTTTGGGTTAAGAAGCTGGATGAAGTTAAGGTAGCATTTGTCCATTTAGGATTTTGCAAGAGAGTCATCCTATTTCCCTGTTAAGAAAATATCCTTTTGCTTAGTGAAGGCAGAACTCATCTTTCCTGTACTTATATATTTTGTCTCAGAGCAGCCAGTATCAGAGATGCTAAACCTCAGCTGCAGGAAGCCCCCATTTGATATAAGACTAAATTCCCACATAGGCATTCCTGATACACTCCATCTGGAACTGTCAAAGTGCTTTCTCTAAGGATCAGGAACCTCTCTGCTTTCCCCAGCTCTCCCCAGGTTGCATCCACCCCCTCAGGTATGGTGTAAGGGTAAACCAGGATCAGCCCTTCTTATTGGACATTACTGAGTGACAAGACAGAAGTGACTACTCAGGTTTTTTCAATGAGATATTTATGCTCTTAGGCCTTAGCAAATCATTTAATGAAATCCTCATGCTGTCCATGTTAATATGGGAGCAGCACCCTACTCACAAGGAGGGAAGAAAAGGAAAAGAATCATTAATGAAGGACTGAAAACTAAAAATATTAATTCATTTTTTCTACCAGAATTAAACTGTCTTGTCTAATAAAACAGTACCCAAGACAGGGTTTTTTTCTAGGTTTTCTACTTCTTCACCACACCATGAAATGTGTAAGAATCAACAGTCTTGCCACCTTTACAAGTGGATGCTGCATCTTTTCCCATGCTTCTTAGGTTCTTGCACATTTCTAGGCTTGAAAATGAGTGGTACCTTTGTGCACAGGCCACTTTTACTCAAATTTCTTAGGGGAAAAATTACTTTGCCCTGCAGATTGGAATTCTAAAGAGGATGAGTCCACCAAGTTTTATTTTGCCATTTTTCACATCTGTCAAGTAAGTTATTTTACTCATTTATTTCTGCTTTTATTTGCCAGGACATCTAACAGAGGGGTCTTTTGCATGAAAAGTGAGACCAGTTTGATGACTTTCACCAATAGAAAATTGAAAGAAGTGGCATTTGGATAAATTTCTGCATCCCAGAATAGCAATCCCAGTCTCCATGTACTTTAAACAACCTCAAACTTTGTGGTTATCCTGTGTCAGGGAAATTCATTCTTCAGTGTTCTCAGAACTCGTCTGTTAATTTGAGTAGAAATATTTTGGAAAATCTTGAATCTAGTGAGAAGTATTTTCCTCAACTTTAAAACAGTGCTGTGCATCCTTAAAAGAATTCCTTGTTGTTACACAGAGGCTGCTCAAGTGTGGGTTCTTTGTTTGATTTTTCATATTTTTAGAAAATAAGGTGATCATATTGCAGCAGGGATGAGACCGCAACACTCAAATTGCTGCTGCCTGCAGGCTCCCAGCTGCAGCTTCCCTTTGGAATAAGAGGCATGGAGTGCATCCCAAGGCAGCTCTCACTCAAAACTAGGAAATTTTCCTCAGCAGCTGCAGAGATCACTGAACCAGCTCACACTGTGACTTTGCAAGGGCTTCCAAAGGAGAGGAAGCTCACATTTATTAGAACCTTGTTGACTTTTAATAACTGAGGACTGGAGAGGGTTAGTAAACCACTTGAGCAAATCAAAGATGTGATGCAGTAAGAAAAATTGGAGTTGCAGATGAAGCGTTTTTGGAGGTGTGGACAAGAAGAGCAGTGAAGAAGAAGGCTGGCTTAAAGCCAACAGTATTGCAACTTGTAAAAAAGAGCTATACTTTTATATTTCTTGAAAAAAAGTGCTTCCGTTTGGGTTTGCTTCCTTTTCCATTTTGCTGGGGTGAAGAAAAACAAACCTTAACAATTCAGAATTATTTTGCTTGTTGATAGAGTATATCTACTGCAGTCATGCTTGAGTAAATAACACTTCTATTTTTTCATTTGTATTTACTTCATTTTGTATTGAGTGGAGTGAAGATTTTCAAAATAGTAATATTTTGGATTTAATATTAGGAAGTTAGTTTTATGTCATGGCATTAATGATTTCAGGATGAAGATTACAGCCTTGCACTTCAATTTTTCCCTTCCTTTCCTTTAGGTTATGAAATTCTTCTCAAGGTCTCTAAGCTTTTGTGCTTTGTGACAGCAAGGGAAACACCAAGCCATAGGGTCTTGGAGCAAAAACTCAATAGTTTTTTCCCCTGTTTCCATTAGTGATGGATGAACCTTGTAACTCAAGTCCATAAGCAGAACTTAAGACTGTTCAGTCACAATTTTTCTACAGTCATTAATTTGTGTAAAAACAGCTTTTAAATTTAAGCTGGAATAGCTATTTCTGACTAATTCTTTTTGGAGATTCTTGCAATAGAATAATAGGGCTTTTTAATCCAGTTTAGAGCCTCTGAGTTCAAAATTTGGCTTTTTAAGCTCTACAATAAGAGTTAAGGGCTATCTATCTACTCGAGTGGTTTCCTCATGTGGATGAGCTCCTTTGATTCTTTGCCTGATTAGCTCTTCAATGTCAATGTACAGCTACAGTTTTTCAGTTTCAACTTGCTTCCAATCCACCCAAAACCAAATTTGTACTGCAGTGAGCATGTAAATATTTACTGACTTTTTTTTCCTGTGTAAGTTATGTCTGTAAAATAAACCCTTCCCAAAACTTCCTAAAATCTTGATCCCAAATGACTAAGTATGCATTTTATATTGCTTTGAATAATTTATTATTTTCCACACTGGCTACTATATTGCATTTATTCCTTCTGGACAAGTAAATCTATCTCTATACCCAGAAGTTTCTTTCAGCAAATATATCTTTTTGCTTTTCAGATGGAAGGCAGCAGAAACTCAGAGAGGTCTGACACCTGGGCAGCAGCAGCTGATTTCCAAAACCCTCTACCCTGAGCAGCAGAGTTGTCCAGAACTGCACTACCTTGACCAGGGACCTTCTATAAAGGTAACATTGCTCTAAACAGACCATTCCACCACCTGCCAAGTGCTGCATGAGCTCAAAACAAACAACAGTGCTATTAAAAATGACAGAGGTTCACTCATTTTAAAAGCCTGTAGTTAGAAATTGAAGGATTCTTCTCACAGAAGGTGTTTTGAACAAGACTGTAGTTGAACACCTTTTATTTCTGGGAGTTTCCACATTAGATTTGGCATTTTAATATATAAGTGGCTGGTCTGTCAGCGATGAGGCACACTGGGCTCCAGGGCAATGATAGGACATTGAGATAAGAATTTTGTGGTCTAGGTGAGAAGTGGTGATGGGTAAAATTATTTCTGACTGCAAAGAGACAAAAATACTTCAGGGTCTTTTGGCAGAACACAAAGTATGGACCAAATGAAGTGTTAAAAAATTGTAAGTATTTTGTCTTTTCAAAACCAGTCTGCTTTAAAATGGAAAGTGATGTGCTGAACAAAGCTATAATCAAATTGGAAACATTTTTTTTAAAATTCCCTGCTTACTTTGACTGAAATTATTTGCCAAACTTGCAAATACTTTTAGCTTCCTGAAATGTTGAGTGAGAAATTTTCTGCTCAGCCAATACAAATTTTTGCCTATCTCTTTGCCAAAATACCTTGATACTCAGCAGAAAAGACAGATAATTATTCTTCCTGCAAGTTGATCTTTGCAATTAATTAGGTAGTAAAGATGGGCATCACTCCCAGGACAGAATTAAGGCTGCCTGGAGTTTTCAGTATATTTCAGTACCATGACAGAGATGCCTTGAGGCTTTCTGGCTTTTTTTTTTTTTTTTTTTTTTTTCATAATTAAGGGCTAGAAATATAATCTTGTTTTCCTGTTAGCAAATCTGAGATTCTGATGTAATTGTGTTGCTGTAGCTGCTGGCTTTGAAGGCTTTGGTGTGTTCTGCCTCTTCTCCCTAGCCTGGCTCTGACAACAGCCAGCATAAGCTCTCCAATTAAATATTTGCAGCTGGCTGTTCTGGTTACCTCCATTCTATACAGGAGCAGCCACATGAAATGGATGTGTGATCAGATCTCCTCCTCCTCCTCCTGCCTGCCCTTAGGAGATGCAGCAGATTAGGAGATTCAGTTCTGAATACATTCCCACAGAGACTGAAAGCTGAAATCAAACAAAGGATAGGGCTTCACCAGAGGAAGGTTTCTAAAAGTACTTTTTTCTTTTTTTTCTTTTTTTGTTTTTTTACATTTTTAAAATTATTATTATTTTTAAGCTAGTTTTGCATTCCCTTAGGTTGGCAGCTGACAGAAGGAGAGCACAGGGAATTATTCCTGTCCCTGAGCTTTACTGCTTAGTTAACCACCTGCAGCATCACTGTTGTGGTTTCCATAGCAAAGGGCATCCACATATTTTTTTTTTTATCTGGCTTTTATTAACACTCTGAAAGAAAAAAAAAGTTGAGCTTCCCATGAGGAAGCTCTGCATGTGCAAGCTCTGTGAACTGCAGTCAGAACAAAATGGCTCTTGACTTGGTGGAGGAAGAGCTGCTCTTAGAAACTTCAGGTTCATACTTGTGGAATACAGAGAAATTGCTGCTCATAAATACATCGAGTCTGTTACACTTTTAAAATCTCCATCTTCCCTCTCCTGTGTGCACTTGTGGGGGGAAAAAATACCCAAAATCACATACTGCTGCCTTCCAAACATCAGAAAGTCAGGTGGTTAGAAAAGTGGGATCACAGGGGGGGTGGAAAAATAAGTTGAAAAATAAGTTGTAGATGAAATCTCAAATTCTAGAGGACAGTCCTGAACCACTCAACAAACCAGGAGATAAATAAGAAAAGAGGACAAGTGTATGCTCTGTAAAAGCCTGGCATTTTGGCAAGATGCAACTAATTGCTTTTAACCCTCTGGCGAACTGAAGGAAACAGCCTCCTCCAAAATTGGATATTTCTTCCTTTTCCATGAAGGTATCCAAGAGAACTGCAGCCCTGCAGGCAATGTTAACATGCAAGCTGTGTTACCTGTGCAGCAGGATGCAGTGCTGCTGCTAAGTGAAACTTCGCTAAGAATGATCTGATTTGTGCAGAGATTTAAAAAAAAAAAAAGGGTCAAGACATGAATAAATTCTTTGGAGTATCATTGAATTAATGGAAAAGGGAGTTTGGATCAAGCATTTCAGCTCTACAATCATTTATTTTTATATCATTAGAAGGAAAGCCTAGAAAAGAGTAATTACATTTATGTGCTTGGTATTGTTCATAAAAGATCCTGAAAAATTAATCAGGATCTGAAGAGTTAAATATTCTTCCATGAGACAAATTTAACAGGGGAGTAGTGGAAGTCTTCCTTTTTTTTTCCCCCTCAACAATACATTAAACTTCATGTGTTAAAACACATCTATGTGAAAGGCCAAGCCTGCTTTAGCCATTTTAGATGGGGTTTAGAAATGGACTTGCTGACTTTTTCCCAAGCCATTTCAGGAGGTATGTCCCTTTTTCTCAGGAAAAGATATTTCTGGCCTCTCAAATCTGCAGAAATTCTGCTGTCTGTACAAAAACCAGGTGGTCTGTACAAGCTTGGATGAATAACTTGAGGTTCCCCAAGGCTTCTTGTATCACTGTAAAGTTAATCATCAGGCAGAGCTTCTTAGAAGGCCCTTGGGCTTCTCTAGATGCTGATTTTAATAACCAATGGGATCAAAAAAGACACAAAAAAAAATCCAAATCATTGCCAATCTATTTGGTGATGTTACTTGCATACTTCATGAATACACTCTCTTATCCAACATCACAAGTCTTACTTAGTCCCCAGACCTGTGCTCTTTTCAGGAGGTTTTTCTGAATTTCTAAACTACTGCTTGGAATATATTGACTTTCTTGATGTCTGGCTGATGCCTTTCCATACAAAGAAATTCACCTTGAATGGGACTTGTTCTGCTGTTCTCTGAGCAGAGTTTCATTTCAGGATTCATTATCTTTCTGCATTTGACTGCTCTAGTAAACCAACAGTAAAAAAAATATATATACACAGTAAACTCAATGTCCTCTGCAAATGTTTAATCTCGCCTCTAGGAACATATTTATATGCATCCTAATTTGTGGTTGTAAGCAGGTAAAGCAAGGCACAGAACAACTGTCTCAAATTTCAACACTGATACTTTAGAAACAATTCCACCATCCAAGATTTCACTAAAATTGTAAGAAATGAAGGGCAGTGCTCCACTGAGAGAGGCTGCAAGATGGACAGGAGCCACAAGGAAACACTGGTTCAGCATTTTGTCCTAGGTGAGAGGGAGCAGAGAGATGATGCTTTTAAGGAGAGTTCACAGCCAGAATACAAACAGGGGAAAACTTCCTTTATTTATGAATTTAGCCTCAGACAAGAAGGTGGGTATTTAAAGAAAGACAATTTTACCATCTGTCTATGTATGAAAAAGATAATAAGGCAAAGTACAGTGGAATACTAGAAGCCAGACTCAGGAAGCCTGCAATGACTTTATTCCAATTTAGCCCCCAAAATATCTAAGTTCCAGAAGAATCATAAAATACAATTTAGAAACTATTCAATATGAATGCTTCTGACAGCATCCTTAGACAGCTGCACTACTTAGAGGCAGTTCTGTAAGAAGTTGGGGTGGTTTTTACATGATTGGAATATTCATAAATCAATGACTAGTACAAGAAATCTCTTGTAAATGAGCTCCTTATAGATTTACAATGGATGCCTCTGTCAATGGAAGTTACCATGGTTACAGCAGAATTCTGCATGGAGCACACTTTCACCACAAATTCTTACACATTTTTATACAAATAGTTTGAACACACATCTTTCTTTTTCAACTCCTTTTGAAAAATGAGAGCTTCAGGGAAGGAAAATTCCATCCTGGTGCCTCCATGCAGTGATGGTCCTGCTGCACTGGGAGTCTGCTGGGGTGGATCTCAGGAGGTCTCAGGTAGGAGCAGGTACCTGGGGCTTTGGGGAGCACCAAGGATGGAGGCAGCCCTGCTTCCCTGAGCAGTACCTGACAGCCCAGCCTTGTGTGCAGGAAAAGGGGCACAAACTCGTCCTCTCCTCCACAGCGTTGGAGCACAACCAGCAGAACCCTCTCTCCTTTCTTGTAGTAGTGCTCAGGGGTAATGTCAAAAGCCTCCTGGTCCAAAGGCCAATGTCCTCTGAGCGGTTGTTACTAAAAACTATTTTTTCCTTTATTACTCTGATGCATTTTATAGCTCTGGCTGCAGCAGAGTGTGCTGAGCTTAATAAAAAGAATGGTAACTCCTTATAAAGGAGTGTGTCACAAAATGCCCCATGTTCAAGATCTCTTTGCTTGGCAGTGGTGGGTACTGGATGATCTGTCAATGTTGAAGATAAAATTCAGCATCCAAATACCTGTTGAGATGGGGGTTTTTTAGCAGCCTTCATGACTGTCAATGTTCTGGCAGATCTTTTTTCATAAGGTGATTTTAAAGGATTAAAATGATTGCTAAGGATTAGTTTGTGTGGAGATTATTGTTATGATTTGGAGTTGAGATAGGAAATTTCCCAAAATTTTGCTTTGTCATTCAAAGGAGAAATTATTAGATTATTATAAATTAGATTATTAGATTATTATCTTTATTGTTATTGTTATATTATTAGATTATTATAAATTAGGCTGTTATTACATATATATTATATATATTATAAACAGGGCAACCAGGCTGGTGAAGGGACTCGAGCACAGACCCTATGAGGAGAGGCTGAGGGAGCTGGGGGTGTTCAGCCTGGAGAAGAGGAGGCTCAGGGGAGACCTCATCACTCTCTACAACTCCCTGAAAGGAGGTTGGAGCCAGGGGGGGGTTGGGCTCTTTTCCCAGACGACTTTCAACAAGACAAGAGGGCAGGGTCTTAAGTTGTGCCAGGGGAAATTTAGGTTAGATATTAGAAAGAATTTCTTTATGGAGAGAGTGATCAGGCATTGGAATGGGCTGCCCAGGGAAGTAGTGGATTCTCCGTGTCTGGAGATATTTCAAAAGAGACTGGATGTGGCATTCAGTGCCATGGGCTGGGAACCGCAACGGTGGTTCAAGGGTTGGACTCGATGATCTCTGAGGTCCCTTCCAACCCAGCCAATTCTATGATTCTTGTTGTAATTTGGAGTTGAGATAGGAATTCTCCCAAAATTTAGCTTTGTTATTCAAAGGAGAAATTTAAACAAGGTAAAAGGCAGGATATCATGGATTCAGATTTATTAATCTGGCAACTCTGAGGTGATGCTTTGCTTAACTGAGTGCAGTATTCTGAGAACACATTGTTTGATTTCTGCTTGGTGAATTCAACCATCAGCAAACCTCAAGGAGCTGAGTCTCTCAGGATGCTTTCACTATACCCATCTGCAGTGTCCTGACTCTTCAGGCAACCAGAGCACAGGTTGGTGGGGTTGCTACTGGAAATCTGGAAGGTTTAAGGGGGATCTCTGATGCTGTGATGGGACTGCAGGTGCTGGGGGTGGTATAGAGTGGTAACATTCATTGAAGAGGGGGAGAGTGTTTGTATAAAACAGTAAGAGAAGGTCATTGCATTTATAAATTACATGATCATCTGACATTTCTTCTGAGCCATCAGAAGATGGAAGCAAGCCACAAGAAGTGTTCTTTGTTTGCCCTTTCCTTTAAGTCCTGGGAAGGATTTCTCCACTTGTATAGGATCAGACATAAAATCAGAGTTATTACTTACTATTAATTATTCTCCTGGGACTAGTTTGGCTCAAGGCTTCTTGTCCTGGTTTGGGAGACATGGCACAGTCTTTTTTCCCTCTTCTTCCCCTCTCCCTTACTTGTCCTTGGTAAGTAAAATAAAGTAGAAAAGCCTGCATGAGGCCTAGGCTCTCTCTGAATCCAAAATAAATTTTCAGCCCGTTGTTCTTGATGTTTTAATTGCATGTATAGTCTCCGAGGCAAAATGAAAGCCAAGTACTGAGGTATAATGGAAATCAGCCCCCAGGTATTGTCTGTGCCTATTACTAAATGCCCCTCTTCGAATTTTTCCTTACTCAGACATCTGTCTGCATCCAAACACTTGGGCTTTTAATGTGAAGTTATCACAGCAGTGCTGTGAGGAGCCCCCATCTTATTCAAGTGCTTGGCATCTGATTAGTCTCTGGTGAAAACTGTTTGCTGTTTGTCCCTCTTTAGGATTTGTTTGTGTTTTAAAAATAATTATTGAAAGCATTCTACAAGCACCTGCTTATTCACTCCAAGTCCAGCAACAACCATGTGGGAAACTTTGTTTTATATGTGTGTCTACACAGCATGCACAGATCTTTCTTCATGTTCATCAAAAAAGAAACATTGACTCTGTAGTTTCATATAAAGGGGTTTCAAAACACTCTCCTGCACAAATGACCATTCTAAAATAAAAATCTAAGCTTATTTAATGATCTTACTGTTGAACTTATCATTCACTTGTGCTGTTCCCACTACTTTAATGTCTTTCAGAATCTTCCAGTAAAGATGAGAAGATTTTAGTAGAGTTATTTTCTTTATCTAATTGCTACTAAAGATGTTCTGGGATTTTATTAAGTTAGCTCTGATTTATGTAATTTGCCATGAAGTTCACTAAAGACTTCATTAATTTTTCACCAGTCTGTAAAAGTCTTATCACTGCTGGTTTTATTAGCTAAGGTATAACTAACTAGGTCTGACATTTTAAATTCTGGGGCAAGTCATTTACCTGCTCTGTCACCACTTTTACAATAATTACATTTTCCTTCCTCAGATGTGGAGGGGCTCTCTAATCTTATCTATCAGCTACAGTGATGAAGATCCTGAATTTCAGACCAAGTGCTTTCCTAGGCAACTCTCAGCAAGACAAGAGGGCATGGTCTCAAGTTGTGCCAGGGGAGGTTTAGGTTGGAGATTAGAAAGAATTTCTTTCTGGAGAGGGTGATCAGGCATTGGAATGGGCTGCCCAGGGAAGTAGTGGATTCTCCGTGTCTGGAGATATTTCAAGAGACTGGATGTGGCACTGAGTGCCATGGGCTGGGAACTGCAGCGGGAGTGGATCAAGGGTTGGACTTGGTGATCTCTGAGGTCCCTTCCAACCCAGCCAATTCTATGATTCTATGACTGGCATTGTGAGCCTGGCAGTTTGTTCTCAATAGTTAACTGAATCATTGGTCTTTCCCCTTTCCAGAGGAATCGTGAGTTTTGATACTTCAAAAAGCTAAAAAGACAAAGAAAACTCCTGTTGTTGTGCAGCTCAGCCACAAACCCTGTATGGATTGATGTCAACCTGGAACTGACTTGCTGTTTGTCTGTCTGCCTTCCTTACAGCTCAGTGGCTCTTCCTTGGAACAAGGAAATATGAAAACCCTGCAGAGATATGTTGCATGTCAGACCCCAGATCAGGACAGTGATTCAAAGCTTTTTTGTAGAATAGGATTAACAGTCTTCTGTACTGTGAAAAAATTTCTTTTCTACCTAGTGCTCCCTTACCTGTGCTCTACCATCACCCATTTGACTTCCAATCTCTGCCAGTGATTTCCAAAGAAAGTGTCATTCCTGCCCTCCTGGGTCTTTGGACCCATCAGTGGCCTGGCAGATCAGCTGCACCATTTTGTTAGGAACCAGTGATTACCAGTTCTAGTGATAAGCCATTTACTTTTTTTTATAAATCTGTAAGAGGTAAATAATAAGGGTGAGTAGGAATTACAGGCAGTATTGGCAGGGAAAGTGGGAGAAGAGGGAAAAAATGAGAGTTCTGGAGTTCCCATGTTTGCCTCAAAAGTTTCTTGGTCTTTTTTCATTCAGTAATCTAAAACTGGTTGCAAAAAATGAATCATAATTTTATTTTCAAAGGAAAAATGAAGCCAGTGCCCACTCCCTCTCCTTCAGAACTGGCACTTCAGACTCATGTCCTCTAATACTAATTAGTAGTAATTAGACAAGAAACATGATCTTGGTAGGGAATCTTTCATTCAGAATATTATTACAGTTTCAAATTTTCTTCCTTTGCCCCCTTCCATTTGTACCCAGCTCTGTTAGAAAGAAATAGCTGTGGGAATGGTATTGATGCTTTTTTTGTGCTAACTTGGAGCTTCTGCTACCGCAGTACTGGGAGCCCTCAGTGCCAAAGCAATGTTTCAGTGCAGAAAGCAGAGCACTTGAGAGGCACAGAAAATGAATTCTGGTATAGACACAGTGCCCTGACAAATAAAAATATGTGAATTGTCTCTAATGCCTTAAATTCAGTGGATTTAATCCCTGCCTTTGTGAGGATTTGGACAAACAATTCATTTGAAGGACTCCTGGGAAGTACAGGTGAGTCAGGTTCTCAAAGGGATTTTGAAGCTGTGTCACTTCTGTTTGCTTTTTAATACTAAAGAGAAGGAATGCAGCAAGGCTAAGGAGGACCCTCTGCACACCTCTGAAACCCTGCTTTGAAGCAGGAATACATCCTAATATTTAACAGAGTTTATTCAGGAATATTTCCTTTAAACATTATTTGGTGGCAAAAGAGTGAAAGCATCTCAGTTAACCATCCTCCTGACTTCTCAAGAGATGGCAAACATTTAATATAGTTGATTCTTGTGATTGTTACAAGTAGTGTTGTCCTTCTGCACAACATTTTTGATCTGAAGAGCCAGAACGGTCTGTGTGGGAAACAAAACCTTCAAACCCCAAACCACACCTTCAAAAGGATATTCCTCACTCTCACTGCTCATGAAGATGGAGAAAGTCCCCATCCTGCATCCAGATCTGCTGTTCCTCATCTCTGGAGATTACCTGCTCCAAAATGCAAAAGCTTCCAGTAGCTACACACAGTTTCCAGCACGTGAGGATTAAATTAGATTTGATTGAATGTCTAAATCAAAACACCTTGTTCTATTTAGGCTTCTTGATGAATCTTTTTAAAACTTCTGTTCCAATCTTCAGGTTTTTTTATCAATTAGCAATATTTCCACTTCAAATTGCTCCTATGAGGTAAGCTCTGTACCTGCACCAAGCAACAGGAACTCAACTGGGAAGAGGGGTTTGCTCACATGGAATTCACAGTTTTGATGGCAAAGATTTAACCTTCTGATAGCATCCATGTCAGAAAAATTAACTTTCCTTTGAGGAAATTACAGGACTAAGATTTCTTCTTGTGTCTTTGAAACTTTACATTTACAGAGATGAAACGAAAAAAACCAGAAAAACTAAACAAATTGCTTACAAGAACTTAGAGAAAAGTGGGTCTTTTGTCTGTTATTTTATGCCTTTTGTCTAATTTGAAGGGAAAAGACTAACATTGTTGTGATAAATTCTTAATGGCAAAATGAAAGAAAATCTGTCAGCCTGCAATGAAAAATAAACAATCTCAGCTCTGCAACTGGAATATAATTTAATTCTTTTCACATAAATCCAATCTGAAGAAGATCTGTTTGCAATTCTTCTTGTGACTGATTGGAATTTCAAGGGCTGAACACCTCTGAAATCAGAATTTTAAAACTTTTTAATAGCATCTTTCAGGACAAGGAATCCTGAGAACCTGAGAAGCTGGAGAGAGCTGCCAGTGCTGCACCTCAGTTTGCAAAGATGATTCTCCAAGGCTCAGAGGAAAACCACAGGGGAGGAAACATCCCTCCAGGTTCTGCAGTACTGCTCTTGGTTCTCTTCCTGATTTCTGTGTGCAGCTCTACATCCTTTTAGCCTCTTGGCAGCTGTGCTGCATCCTTGGTGATGGCTGCAACCCAGCCTGTGGTTGTAGCACCTGACCAGAGCTGGGTGAGGTACTTGAAGAGCAAACAGTCCTTTCTGATGCACTTGGCTACATGCCTGTAACTCTTGTGGCTCCTTTTTTCATCTCAAGCTGCCAGGCAGTTCCCTTCCCAGGGAACTCTTCCCAGTTTCTGCTGTCCCTGAGCTCCCACTGCCTCGTGCCACCCAGAGCAGGATCTGGGGCTCTTTGCTGTCCATACCTACCTCATCATTTCTATCTTAAGCTGCTCCCTCCGCCTGCTGATTCTGTACTTCAAAAGCCCTCATCCCACTCCACACCTTCGAAAAGAAATTCCTCACTCTCACTGCTCTTGAAAATGGAGAAAGTCCAAAGCTGCTCTTGTCAGCAAACTCTGGCTGGCTAATTTTCCTCTTCCTATTCCTTTCCCTCAAGTGAGTATTGTGCTGCTGGAGTTTTGGGAGTGACCTTAGCAAGCCTGTTAGAGCCTTCTCTGTGTCCTGCATTCATCTGTTATTCCAGCCTTACCCTTGTGCAGGGAGTGACAATCTGCCAAATTACTTGCTGATTTCACTCAGGCACACCCACTTACAGACAAAAATCCTTTAGGGAATATCCAGAACTTAAGAGCCTTTTGAAACAAGGTAGATAAAGTGTGGTCTTTCACAGGAGCAGCTGGTATATTATTCACTCTAGCTCCTGGCTGAACAGCAACAGGTTCTTCCTGTTATTGAACACTCTTCTTCATCCTCATGACATTTTTTGCTTAGCCTTCTTCAGTACCCTTATAAATATTTCAAACTGGCTTCTACCAGCAGCACTTCTCTTACATATTGTTTCCCCTGAGATCAGTTCTCAATTCCTGTGCCACTTCTTTGGCAAACACCTCTCAGAACAGTTGTGTACTCTGTGATTCAGATAAGCATTTGAAGGAGTGTAAGCTCTGAATGTCTGCACAAGTGAATTAAACTGCAGTAAAGGAGCAAAGATCTGTCCTGTGCATGTGAGGTTTTGCTCAGTATCTTCCATATCACCTGGGTTTTAAAGACATTTTGTGTGGGCACGGAGGAGCAGAACAGCACAGGGCAAGCTGCAGTGTGAATTTGTATCACTTAGCAGCTCCCTGGGAAATAGCCATGCATGAGGCTACACAGGAAAATGTAATTTAGATATTTATCATGTTCCCCTGCCTGGACATATATTCCATTGAAGCAAAAGTATGCTACTTCTTCTCTTCTAATAGAATCCTGTCTTGCTCAGCTTTACAGTCAGTTTTCATTGTCTGTTAGCAATAGCACTCTGTAGTGGGGTTTATTAGACCATCTTTCACTGGAGGATCTCAGAAGTTACTCACACTCTTTAGCACCCAGTTAAAAAAATATATTCTCCTAGGAAGCTCTTCAGCCAGCATGGAAATCCATCTTCTCTAAGAGAGGGCTGCAAAATATCCAAGCCAATGCAGAGCAGTGTGTCATGGTTTCTAACAACATGAAAGGAAAAATGATATGGAATTGGAGCTGATATGACAATCTTTTTTTCCTGATGAATCCTAGAGAACTGGATCATTTCAATCTTAGAAAATGTATCATTTTAAAGTCAACAACCTTACACTGTGTTGTTCTCAGATCAATACTTCTAATACAGAGATTCAAAACTTAGAATCAATCAAAAACTGGCAAAGCCACCATTTTAACTGGATTTCAAGATGGTGCAATATGTATTCATTGTCTTAACTACAAAAGCAGTGGGTTTATCACTGTTAGGCTCACAAGAACTTCTATTATTGTCTGCACTTTCAGGATATTTAAAGCTGCTGTTAGACATGAAAATACTTGATGTCACTCAGAGCACCAGGAGAGAAGCAGCTTTCCTGGTTTTGCTGAATCTAACCAGCAACAGCAGCACTAATATAAATTTTTAACAGGGTGATAGAGGGGGGCTTTCAGGCCAGCAGTAAAGGCATTTTTGTATCTGATGTACTTTTTAATAGGAACACCAGTCAGCAGGTAGCAACTTGTCATTAATTCTCATGATTTTTGATTAATCTGCTCATTGTTTGGGTATGGATAGTGATGCCTTCTAATTTAGAAATTACTTAGCCCAGAATCTTTAGTTATTAAAACTGACATTTTGGTAATGTTTTCCTATTCCTTATTTCAGTCCATAAGCTAGAAGGTATTGCTAAAGCATTAGCACAAGCATTTAAAAGCAACTTAATGTTCTGAATCTTTTTTTTTCTTTAAATTATTGGGTTTTGGCCTTTATGTAAAGGTGTGAAGTCTGAGACAGCCATAAGGTTTTGTTGCTCTAATTCAGTGTTTGAAGAAATAGTGTGATCTGACTGACAGCCAGCTCAATGCAGTTCTTTCCTCTGTGAGTGACAGAGGGCCATGATGCTTCAACTTCTGTGCTGCTTGTAGAGTACAGTCAGATAAGGGGTCTGATCCAGGGGATCTGTTCTCCAAAAATTGATGAGTCAGGAAAACCCTCAGGCTCTAATGATGTTGAGTTACTGATCTGCACTACAGGCTGGGCACAGAGTAGCTGAGAGCAGCCAGGCAGAAAGGGACCTGGGAGTCTGGATTGCCAGGAAGGTGACCATGAGCCAGCAGTGTGCCCAGGTGGCCAAGAAGGCCAATGGCATCCTGGCCTGGATCAGGAACAGTGTTGCCAGCAGGTCCAGGGAAGGGATTCTGCCCCTGTGCTCAGCCCTGGTGAGGACACAGCTTGAGTCCTGTGTCCAGTTCTGGGCCCCTCAGCTCCTCAGGAAGGAGACTGAGGTGCTGGAGCAGGTCCAGAGAAGAGCAAGGAGGCTGGGAAGGGATCCAGCACAAGTCCTGTGAGGAAGGGCTGAGGGAGCTGGGGGTGTTGAGGCTGGAGAAGAGGAGGCTCAGGGGAGACCTCATCACTCTCTGCAACTCCCTGAAAGGAGGTTGGAGCCAGGGGGGGTTGGGCTCTTTTCCCAGGCAACTCTCAGCAAGACAAGAGGGCAGGGTCTCAAGTTGTGCCAGGGGAGGTTTAGGTTGGAGATTAGAAAGAATTTCTTTCTGGAGAGGGTGATCAGCCATTGGAATGGGCTGCCCAGGGAAGTAGTGGATTCTCCGTGTCTGGAGATATTTCAAAAGAGACTGGATGTGGCACTCAGTGCCATGGGCTGGGAACTGCAGCGGGAGTGGATCAAGGGTTGGACTCGATGATCTCTGAGGTCCCTTCCAACCCAGCCAATTCTATGATTCTATGGCAGGGATACTGAGGGAAGGCAGCTGGGTGAGACTGGAAGTAGAAAAAACATCCCTGCCACATTTGGGAGGACAAACAAGATTTGGAACCCTGATCTTAGCAAGCTGTTTGGAACAACAGAACTTATTTTTTGTGGTCATGGTAATAACAGATGAGTGACCAAGCAGCCTTAAGAAAGTGTGATGAAGAGCTGGCAAGGTACTTGGGAGGTAACTGGGAGTAAAAGATAAGTGGAAGTGCTAAAAAGAGAGTTTGTCTTGTTGTCTACATGTTCTGTCATCATTCAGAACCTGGGCTGTGTTTCTTCTCCCATCTTTACACTGTCCTCTGGGTACAGGGTTGAAAAGATTTCTGGGATTTCCTGTAAGAATTCCAAATTCTGTCTTCCTTCTGCAAAGAATTCCTTTCACAAGGTGCTTTTGACTTTAGAATTAACTGAATTTGGGGGTTGTGTTTTTAATTCTAATTGAAGAAAACCAGAATATCAGTGTTTTTCAAATGATAGTGTTCTGCAACACGCTGAGGTGAATCTTTTAAGTACTGTATATTTCAGCAAGACTGTCTTTCAGTTGAGGGTAAAAACAGGGTACAGTCCTTTAAAGCATTGTGTGACACTCATTTTAACATCTAGTGCTATTATTTATTGAATGAACAAGTAAAGAGTAACTAATTTTTCTGGAGGCATTGCAGAAATAAACATACTAAGATATAAATAATATGATATTTTGGTGCTGTGCTCCCTAAGTGGAGCCATGACTTTTCCTGAGTAAACCAATTATGAAATTATGTGGACAGAATTCAAGATTACAAAATTTTTTTAAGCTAGTGGCAACTTTCAAATAATTTGGGGAACTGTTTTGCATGTTGCATATAGACACACATCTGAGTTTACACAGGTCTTGTAGTCCTGAAAGATTCATGTCATGCAGAAACTTGTCTGAATATAAATGTCATCAAAATCTGGTGCATCCAAATCATAGCTTCTCAACAGAATGTTATTTCTGTAAAGAACTACATCAAAACTCTGATCTAAAAACATCCAATCTTTGGTTAGATCCACATCTAAATTTCACAGCTGAGACCAATCTGTCCTCTTCTTAGTGTGTCCTATCCTCAGGATCAATCTCAATTCTGCAAGAAAAACTGAGGATATTTTTAAGCAAATATTAATCACATATCTGTATAGTACCCAGTGCTATTGATTTTGAGAGCCATTCTTTAATGTGAATAAAAACTTCTATTTTATAATTCCATGCTGCAATCCAATTGATTCTCTGACTTCAGTATTGGAATAATCAATGTGTTGCATCCTTTCTTGGAGTTAGAATTTGATGTTTTAAGAAGTAGTTTTTCCTTAAAAATGACCTAAACCCCTGTATAGACCTGTAGTAAATCCAAATCAACCAGAATTTTATTATATTTCTTTTTCAAATGTATTCTCCTTGTTCTTCATAGCTGAAATTAGAAATATTTCTATTTTCCAGTGTGCCAGAATAATCTGGGTTTTGTGTTCTCTCAGAGGGAACCTGCTCCCATCCTTCTTGATCATATATACAGGAAAAGGCTCAATGTCCAGTTTAAGTTACCGAAACCTGAAGGAAAAGACATTTTTACAATTGTTTTTGCTATAATGTGGAGTTCTTCTAGTTGTAGGTGTACACACATAAGGAAACAACAAGCAGTGAACCAGAGGTGAGGTGTGAGGCATTTGCATGAAACAGATCTTGCCTGCACTCTTCCCACAGCTCTTCCTTTGGGTTTTAATCTCCTCAAGCCCCCAAGCAATCTCAAGCAGGCAACAATTAAAGCTCTGTAAAAAAAAAAAAACAAACATTTCCATTTCCCCTAAGTATGGAATTTCCCTTAATCTTGCATATGTTATCTTAGTGGGTGGCTTGCTCTCGGTGTATCTTTAGAGCTAAACCTCAAAAAAACAAAATGGTGATCGATTTGGAAGTTACAAAGTGACTTGTGAGGAAACCTGGTGACAGAAGTGGGGTTTTTTTGTTTGTATTTTTCTTTTTCCCTCTAATTAAGCTCTGGAGCTCAGTTGAGGGCAGTGGGAACTGCAGTGTCACAGCAGCTTTAAACACCCCAGCTCCATGCCCCTTGCCTCTGGTCCTGCTCCTTGTCTGAATCTTCTCTTGCTTAACCCTTCATCCAAGTTTTTGACCAGTTTTTCTCTGCTCCTTCTCCCTCCAAAATGTTCTCTGGTCTTTGTCCCTTGTCAGATGCCTGGACACAGCACATTAACACCAATGTGTTCTGTAAAACCCCTGTAAAATCCCGTTTCCTTCCAGAATACCTGGCACTGCAGCTTCCTGCCCATCAGCACTGGGGAAACAATCCAAGACTCACTCCCAAAAAAACAGAGGCAAGTTGCCTTTTTAATTGTGCTAGAGGTTAAATGAGCAGATATCCTGGAAAAAAAAAAAAAAAAAAAAAAAAAAAAAAATTCTAGGGGCTTTTCTGACTTTCACCATGACAAAAAAGACCCAAGGTAGGAAATACAACTCCCAGACTTTCTGTTGATGTAACATGCTGCTGGATTCTGCCAGAGAGCTATGAAAAGAAATGTTTCTTCTTTAAAAGTAGGCTATGCAAAGGAGAAGATACAGAAGATTATTCCAGCTACAGAGCAGAGCCTGGATTTGAATTCAGCAGTGACAGGCTGCATATGTACTTCTGAAACTCGTGACAACTGTTTAACAACATTTGTGCTCTGGTTGGGTAAATCATGGAAAGCAAAGCTCTATCACAAAGGCAGTCCAGGAGTAACTCTGAATAACTACTTTATCAAGCACCTCTTGCTGCTCCTAAGATAACAGAAGCAGGTATTTACTCTCCATTACAGAATTATCAGCTCCTCATCTTTTACAGCCCATCATCTACCTTTAGGCCTTTCCTCATCCATAGCTCTGCCTCCAATGGAGTTTCCCTGGGAGGTGAATTATGCAGTAAGAAAACTGACAGGCTCATTTTCCTCCCTCTCCAAGAGATAGCCATGCAAACAGACAGAAGAACTGCCAGAATCTTGCTCAGAATCTTCTGGCAGAATTATTTGCTGAAGAAGTTCTCATCTTTCAGCTCAACATTGTTTGTCTACAAGACCTTCTATCTCTAAAATAATTCACAGGGATTTATGGCTTCCTGAAAGGTAGAAGAGTTTGCAAAGATGCTCTCAGTGTGGTGTCCAGCACACAAAACCTGATCTAGATATTGTGTTACTCTGCAATGATTTTTAAAAGGAGACATTTATCTAAACCACTCCACCAGTGTTATCACCAGTGGCCCAGCCCAAAACTGGTGAAGATCCTTCAGTGAAGAAAACCTTTAGTTAATCATTGAGAAGGTGACAGAGTGGGAGTGAGGGATAATGTGCCACTCATACTGAGAGGACGAAGAGATGAAGCCTCTTCCCATCTCTCTGAAAACATCTGCACTCCTACAGATGCATTTAACTTCTTCTCCAGGCTGAGAAGACCTTTTCATTTACCAGTATGATCATTTTAGGTTTGAACTGCCAGGGTTAAATCCCTGATGTGCTTCAGGTCAAAGCCTACAAATAAAGCCCAGTGGATGCTTGTATAGAATCATGGAATGGGCTGGGTTGGAAGGGACCTCAGAGATCACCAAGTCCAACCCTTGATCCACTCCCGCTGCAGTTCCCAGCCCATGGCACTGAGTGCCACATCCAGGCTCTTTTGAAATATCTCCAGACACGGAGAATCCACTACTTCCCTGGGCAGCCCATTCCAATGGCTGATCACCCTCTCCAGAAAGAAATTCTTTCTAATCTCCAACCTAAACCTCCCCTGGCACAACTTGAGACCCTGCCCTCTTGTCTTGCTGAGAGTTGCCTGGGAAAAGAGCCCAACCCCCCCTGGCTCCAACCTCCTTTCAGGGAGTTGCAGAGAGTGATGAGGTCTCCCCTGAGCCTCCTCTTCTCCAGCCTCAACACCCCCAGCTCCCTCAGCCCTTCCTCACAGGACTTGTGCTGGATCCCTTCCCAGCCTCCTTGCTCTTCTCTGGACCTGCTCCAGCACCTCAGTCTCCTTCCTGAGGAGCTGAGGGGCCCAGAACTGGACACAGGACTCAAGCTGTGTCCTCACCAGGGCTGAGCACAGGGGCAGAATCCCTTCCCTGGACCTGCTGGCCACGCTGTTCCTGATCCAGGCCAGGATGCCATTGGCCTTCTTGGCCACCTGGGCACACTGCTGGCTCATGGTCACCTTCCTGGCAATCCAAATCTCCTAGAAATTATGTGGCTAGTAAAAGGCAATCCAGTCTCTGACCATTTCAAACTCTTGACTGCTTGTTGTTGCTACCTCATGTTCCAGGAAAGCTGAGGGAGGAGGACATGCTCATTTTACATGGAGCATTTCATCCACTGAGACTAAAAGTGTTTGACCCTCACAGAAGTCATCTTCCTCTGGGTGCAGGCTTGCTTGTTGCAGTAGAGATGCAGTAGAGACCCAAGTTCTCCTCTGTGCAGCAAAAAAATCATCTTTCAGTCTGTGCTGGCTTCCAGCTGGTGTTTATATTTTTTGCTTGTTTTTCAAAAGTGTGAAAAACAATGTGAATGTCAATGCTTACTGCATTGATTTCCTGAATGGTGCCATGATGCCATTGAATCAAGCTGTTTTCACCAGGGCTTTAGCTTCTCTGAGAGTAGTCTCACAATCTTGCAAAACTGAGCTAAAAAGCAGTTAGGGTCCAAGAGAAAATCTGTTCCTCCAATGTTGCAAGTAGGGCTGGCACTTCTAACACTGCCATAATAGCAACCACCTCTGTTTCTCGGGACATTTTTAGTGTTTAAAATGAGTAATCTCATCTACTGAAGAGCTTTTCAAATTTTTTTAATATATATATAAACTTTTAGAAACAAACCAACAAAAAGGGCTGACATTTTCATGTCATGTGTTTGTCTTTCTGAGTGCCAATGGCAATTTATCTGGCTAACTGTGCATGCTGATTAATCACACCAAAACTTCCATCACAAAATCACCTGCTTTTTACTTCTAAGTGGCTTCCCTATGTAAGATAAATTTACAAATATAAAACCCCAGTAATTACAAACTATAATTGCTCCAGACACTGAGCTTTTCTAAATCTGCTTATTCCTACAACTGTAGTTAATAACACTAGATATGGTGCCCTTGTCACTGAAGCACATTCTTTCTTAAATAAACCTCAGTGTTTCTAAAATGTTTCTTCAGATTCAGTAGATGGAAATATTCCTTCTAATGAGTCAGAATCTCTAGAAAACAAATGCAGTTCATTTCACTTGAACAATGCCTCAGCTCAGAATTAGCATACATTTCTTTTAGACAACTAAATGAGATTATCTCAGTATGACTCAAATCAGAATTTAGTCACATGAAAAAGCAGGGGGAAAAAAGTGAAGATTTGTTCCCCAGGGCATTATTTGTTTGTATTTCACACCACTGAGCCATGCAGGCATCCAAGAGCACTCAAGTGTGATCCCTGCACACGTAAGTAACACTGAATATCAGGGAGCTGGGAGAATCAGAGAGAAATGTCACCTCTGGGGACAGAGGAAATTTGCATGGACGGAGAGTTTGCACCAGATTTTTTTGTGTTCCAGAACCTCAGCAAGCTGCAGATCTAAATATGTTGGGGGTTGTTGTGGTTTTTATGTAAGAATCAACACCAGAAATTCCATTAGCAGAGCTAATACTTTTGGGGAGGATGAGGCATGATCAGAATATGCTTCATTTATTGTCTGTATTAATGTCATCTTTCCATTTGTTGATGAGACTAAAGTCTTTTTTCAATAGGAGATTAGGCAGATTTGACTTGGAAGATGTGTATATAGTGTTGTTATGCAAAGAGAGATTCTGGGATCAGAGCCTCATGAGCCTGAACTCACACAGGATGGACCCAGTGCCTCTGACAGCAGCAAAACAGAGAAAGGTGCAGCTGGGGAAGAACCAAGGGACAACTTCCCTGATATTCCTTCCCCTTTTCCTTAGGAACTTCCTGAAGGAATCATCTGTGGTTTTGTATTTAATAGGCTTTGAGGATATTACATATAAATTATATATTATGTAGAAAATGGTTGTGAAAAAATAATCATTCTTCTTGCCAAAGCCATGACAAGAATAGGTTTAAGCATGGTTAAGTATCTTAAAAACCAAACCAGGAGTGGTGTCATCTGGTCTGCAGCAAACCAAAGGGATCAAGACTTCAATTGTTTTTCTTCATTCTGCAGTCTATGTATTTCAGTTGTCTTAAGGAATGGAAACTTCCTGACAATTTCTTCTAATTTCTCTTCTAGGAGGAAGAGCAGTGAGTGCATTGGTCCTGGCTGCACACAGGGATCACCATGCTGAAGCCAGAGCAAGGTAAGAATTGCTCACAGACACAGCAAACCCCCTTGTGTTGGTAATGAAGGAAGAATTTCAGGCATAGCTCAGTCCTTAATTATCATATTCCCCAGGTACAAATATTCTCTGTATAATTGCTGCAAATAGGGATGAAGCCTGGCTGCACTAGGGCACAACAAAGGTGATTTCTCTCCCATATGGGATGCCACAGGAAGAGTGTAGGAATAAGCAGTGTATGTATCTGCATTGCTGGAACTTCCTAGCCTGCAATCATTGGCAGTCCTAAGGTGTTTTGAGATGAGCATAATTTTGGCAAACATTCTCCACTTCTAGACTTCTCCTTTTTGAGATGTAGGCACCAGAAGTGTGTTCAACTCATTTGCCTCTCTGTTTCTGAGCTCTAAATTGACTTTTTTCATGGAACTGTCATGCCACCAGGTATTCTGAGTCCATGTTCAGCTCGTGATCAATTTCATGTGTGATTGCTGTCCATAATTTGGTTTACTTATACTATTATTAATAATAATATATTGACTTATATACCATTTCTCCTGCCATTTTATTTGCCCAGGTATTAATCTTGAAAGGTTTTTTTGATGTTCTGTGTTTTACAAATTATGAATCTCAGAACAGATAGGAAGTATTGTATGGACACTGGAAAAAATCCACTATGTTTGGATCAGCTTCTTTTTCAGTGGTAGCACAAATAGTTCAGTAAGAATCTGCTAAGAAAGACAAAATGGTGATCACAACACATCATAGGAAGTACTGGATATCTGGTGAATGTCCTGTCCCATTTTATCCACTCCCCAGCTTTAGATTGTTTCTCTCCAAGCTTCTTAATATTCTTCTGTTATTAATGTTTATACTGGCTACAAAGGAAATAGTCTTTAGTATTTTAAACCTTTTAGTATCTTAAAGAATTGTAGGAAACTAGTAAAGGACAGACTATGGGATTCTTTTTAAAGATACTATTGAATTTTAGCACTGTAGATAGCTCCTTAGAAAAGTGGCCACTAAAGGCAACACAGTCCTAGGCATATTGCTTGCCTTTCACTGAATAATGGGCATTTCACAGAGTTAGGATTTTTGAATCAGTGACCAAATAGAAACATTACTGTGACACCAACCTCCTCAGCTGCCTAAATCCAACTACAGGTGCTCAAGTGAAAGGTGAGTTGCCTTCTTCCTTTGGTTGGATGACAGTATTACAGCACACAAGCAGGTTGAGAGTCTCTTGTGTTGTTTGGCTCAATTTCAGTGGTTGCTGGGTCAGCCTCCTGGCAGTCTTGCACAGCTTGCTCACAAAGTACCCTGTACTGAGGCTGTAACTGAGTCTGTAAGTTAAGCTTGAGCTTGAAGGGTCAGGCTGTAGCCAAGGGAAAACAGCTGTTTCATCATTGTCTTCCTCAGTGGCTGACATGGAAAAGAAAAGGGGTGTGGGATGGGGACTTCAGCAGCAACAGTCACCTAAAAGGAAAGCTGGAAAATGTCAAGTGTGGCTGTAAAAAAGCTAGAGAAAAATCAAAGTGCATTTTAAAAGGTTAAAACATGCATACTTCACGTGGTTGGCTGGGTTTCCTGCTCAATGCTTTGTAGGGGTACTGGAGCACAAGATTTCCTGGTTCATCATAATACCTGGGAACCTAAGTATTACCTAAGTTTTTAGGTTGCCACCTACTCTGTGAGTGCTAGAAGCAGGACTGAGCCTGGAAGCAGTGCTCCTTTAAATCCATATTAGACATAAATATCCAGAAGACTTTTCAAGGCTAAAATATGATGTGGTTGTAAAGCAAACAAAGGAGCAGCAGCAGGAATGACAGCTTTACTAAAACCTGAGGCTTCACCTAAGGCCAAAATCGTGTGTAAGTGGAATAAAATTGCCAGTAATGATATTGGTCATTAATGTTTAATTACACATTTCATTATGTAAAGTTCTTGTAAAGGAGTTCATTAGTAACAATTAGAGTGCCTCTCATCTCATTTATATGCACCTGTTCTTAATTACCATGATACTGAAATCAATACTGCAAAATGCTTAGGTACTTTGCATGTGACATGATACAACTTGGGTTATACCTTCAGTGAGCTCTGCTGACATTGGAGATACCTCCAGCTCTTCAGCACCAGATAAAGATCTTTTTTTCTGTTTTCTATAGTTTTTCACTCTTCTGTTTTAAAGACTGTCACTATTCTATACCCCTGCTCTATACAGTACACCTGATAGAACTGTTCACTCTACTTTTATGGTGTTCATTTCCATATGATGTCCTGACAGAAGGAGTTGCTAGGGATAGTAACAAGGTGCCAAAAGTGAGGAAGCTGCCCTCAGACATTTCATGGGAAACTGCAGACTAAAATTTCATTAGTAATTCACTGCTCACACTTGCCTGTTGGACTCTAATCCTTATTCTTGGTAGTTTTTCATATGTAGCTGGGTGTTCAGTCTAGGAAGTCCAGTTTGGGTAACTTTTGGGGTAACTTTCAGATGGTAATGGTGCTTGCTCCTGTCTTCGTACAATTTTTCTTGATCTGTATCAATGATTATGCTTAAAGCAGCCCTTCCACAAGTAAGCAACCCTTAAAATAGTAACCCTTTTAACTTCAGTAGTGCCTCCGTCAGGTCACAGAGCTGGGCCCTACATTTCCTCAGACCCAGCAACAAACAGAGGAGGAGGAGGAGAACCCTCACAAGGTCTCTTTTTCCCCTCCAGCATTTTGGTTTGCAAACCGTGTCGCCCACCACCCCCTTGCTGCTTCCAGCCAGGAAAGTGGAGCAATGGTTTTGTGGTGGGGCCAACCTCAAGCAGAGCAGGCACCTGTAGGAAGCCAGGCGTGGCTTTCTAGATGGTATCTGCCTGCTCAGCTCTCAGGCAGACATTGGGCATGCTGCAAGCAAAATGTGGCTTACGGTGTCCTTCCAGGCACCCAGACCTCGTGTGGTTTCATCTTGGGAGTGCTGGAGTAAGACCAGCCCCTCTGCCTTGCTCCCCTGGCCATCCTCCCACTCACTCAAGCTCGTGCAGCACGAAAGCAATGGCTTTATGGCTCTGTGTGATTTATTGGAGTGTCTCTAAGCATTTAGAAACATTCAGTGTCTCTAAGCCACTTAAATCTCCAGACTGATCTGTGTAGTCACTTGAGTTCTTGAGTAAAAAGGTTTTGACTTATGCTCTCTTTGCACCTGGCCCAGCATTCACAAGTTGCTCTTCCCCTGGAAAAGCAAAAACCATGGAAAGAGAAGGAATCATAGCACTGAGATGTTAGCAGGGAATATTAGCACTAAAGCAATGGCTTCATGTGTGATTTATTGGAGTGTCTCTAAGCATTTAGAAACATTCAGTGTCTCCAAACCACTTAAATCTCCAGGCTGATCTGTGTAGTCACTTGTGTTTTTGAGTAAAAAGGTTTTGACTTTTGCTCTCTTTGCACCTGGCCCAGCATTCACAGGTTGCTCTTCCCCTGGAAAAGCAAAAACCATGGAAAGAGAGGGAATATCATAGCACTGAGATGTTAGCAGGGAGTATTAGCAATAGTCTATGCAGCTTTTTTAGCACTAAAAAGAAAACTGCCCCAGAGTATGCTAATACACAGGAATTACAGAATCAACTGATATTTCACAGGAACCCAAATGTAAGTTCATGCCCAGTTGTGACTTAAAGGCACAATGTGCCCATAATAAAATACAGCATCTTTATTTTTCACAAATAGAGTTCTCAGGCTCATTCTTTTACACAAATTAGAAGTTTTTCAGTGCATCCTGTACTAGACAGCCTAAAAGCTTGCTGGTATTTCAAGTCAGTGCCACAAATTTTGCTTGTGAAATTCCCAAGGTGAAAGAGGAAGACACTTTCTTCTCAATGTGAGCCTAGCAGGAGGAACCTTCAAAGAAAAACTCACTGATGTAGCAAATACACAAAAAGTATAAGTAAATACAGTAAAAAGTGTAAGAACAAAGTGACTTCCCACTCTTGATTGTGGGAAGTCAGGATTTGGACCCAAATACTTTAATTCAGTCTCAAGTAAACACTGCCAAACCAAATTAGCACTCACAAACAAGAGCTAGGGCTTGCTCCTAGTGCAAATTAGAAGTTATTCTTAAATGCTGGGGGTTTTTCTGAAATATTATTTATAAATGCTGCATCTGCAAGCCCTATCTTAATTGCGTTGCTCTTGATGGTTTGGCTTGAATGTTGACTTTTAAACACTGGCAACCCAATAGCACTAACATAAAGGGTTTACTTAATTAGTTTCACATACATTTTAAAAATTCTATTTAATTTTTAAAAGCCATTGCAACAAACAATCCTGGAAGATCACTTTGTTGACAAGGACAGTATCACCCCTGCAAAAATGTCCACATTGTAATTGCATTGTCAAGATATTTAAAATGATGCTGGTAATTACTCTTTCTCTTCAAAGAGAAATACTCTAAGCAAAAACAATTGTCAGATGTGATTACAGAAGCTACTTTATTCTCTTACTCAGTTGTGGTAAATGTTATTTTAGGGCTTGGTTTAGTGCTTGTGGAGGACTAAGCAAGTAATATCCTCACAGTGGACAAGAACTCCTCCTTTTATTCTCCCACTCACTAAAGACTGGTTGTTTCTTTTCCTGGGCTTTCTGCATAAATTGCTATTTCTGCTGAACTGTGGGGCAGTTTTGTGACATGCACAAATCAGGTATCAGTCTCCCTTCGTACAGAATCCCAGCTTTGTGATGCAGTACAAGGCTTTGGTCTGGTTTGGGATCAATCACTGAGACTCTGCTGCTGTAAAGTGGCTGGAATTGTTCATTAATCTTCCAGTCCAATAGTTTTACCTTTCATGAAGTAAAATTGATTTCCTTATCTGAGCCTGTGAAGAACTGGGATGTGCACTTTATTTGATTCATAACTCAGGGCAGACAGCAACAGAGAAGCCATGAACACAGCAGGTTTCAGGACACCAGAAATGGCATTTTCAGGTGCAAAAGGCTGGCATTTACTCATGGGTGGACTGCAGATTGCACAGTAACCAGACAGCACTTTGGAAATAGGAGAGTAGCTTTACTTCTGCCATGTCAGAAAGTCTCTTCACTCAAATGGATACTTACATTTTGGGAGATGGGATCTTTGGAAAGCATTAGCTTTTTTTTTTTTTTTTTTTTTTTTTTTTTTTTTTTTTTTTTTAAGACCTGTGGTTTATTTATTCTCTGCTGAAAAGCTTCATGACAGTTTATATCATGCAACAAATCTCTTCTGTTGCAAGAGGGATAAATTTCTTCCATTATGTTTGAATCAACTGGGAAAATGAGAAGAAACTGAGTTGGGCTACTGAGTAATGTACAGCTTCTTTTTCAAGGATGAGCAGACCCAGGAATAGAAAGCATTTCCATCAGAATCTTGCCTCTTTTTTTTGGCCAGATAAGGGCAAGAAGCATTGGAAATCTTTTTTATATCCTGTGATGTTTTTTACCAGCTCCATGGTTGCTGATCTTTCAAGCACTTCAAATGGTTTGAGGCTGTTCTGTTAGCAATACTAATACAGGTGATAGCTGTACATAGTACCCCTCTGGGCCACAATAAAAAAGGTGTCAAATCTTGGTTCTTCTCTGATTTAACTGAAGTTCTGTGACAGTCTTCTACCTAGAAACTTAGATTTGAGGAGCTCTATTGGTTCCCAGTCCTTTCCAGTGTAGCCTGGGAATGGCTCTACAGTCCTTGCACCACCAACAACCAGAAGAAGAGGATCTGCATTTCTTTGAATCTAGTCTAGACTTTAACCTTTTATCCACCAGCTACCTCATCTACTTTGCAATAAAAATTCAGAGCATTTAACCCTAGTGTATAATTAGTTTTCCAGCTATAGACCCAAGCTCCACAAGGCTGCTCTTTGACTAAGTTCTTATTTTGTCCATTTTCTTTCCAGCAAAACAGTTAAAGCACTGCACTGATGTTCTGCTGACAGAAAAGAAAGAGAACTTAGCTAGGTACACTACAGATATGCCCTGGTCTGCAAAACAGTTGCCTTGATAGCTATTTTGTTTACTGTTTGCTCCTACTTTCAGATCTGTTTGTATTAATAATAAGGCCATTCACCCAGACATTTCTGTAGCAGGGCACAAACTGCTCAAGTAAAGTTTTAAGTTGCTCTCGAAGATCATCTTCTCTAGGAGTCCTACCCACGAGGTTATTTAAAGTAAGGAGTAAGGAGTGTACTTGCATCCCTAAACAGCTGCATCAATAAACAGAGCAGGGAATTTGTATCACTAATGACATAATATCACACCCACGAAGGACCAGAATGTAGCCCAGACCTTTGATAGTGCTAGATTATATCCCTCACTCCCATTACATAGCCTTTTATCCCCTATAAATACTTCTAACTACAGAAAGAGGTTTCACAGAGGTTTCATCAGAGGGCTGTGTCCCTGTTTAGGGTTGTTTCCAGCAGCTGAAATCAATACCTGAAATGGAAGGCAGACACTGGGGATCTTAAAATTTTGAAAGGCTGCTCTACTGCAGCTTGGAATCCCAGCTCTGGCATCTCTCACCCAGGTGCATTTGCAGTTCAGGATCTCCTGATGTTATGGGCTTTCTGGAATTTCTTGAAACATCAGCAAGACTTAGCTAGGTGAGTAAGGAAGGAGCTTGAAAGAAATACCCCTCATGTTCAGCACAGCCAGAGCACAAAGGTCACCTTAGGAAAAAGAAAATCAGTCTCTGACAAGGACACAGAGCCAGCACATCATGCAATATACTAGGAACCCAAAAGAGCTTCCTGTCAACAAATGCTCAGAACTAACAAGATGGAGTGAAATCCCCCTTATCATAGTTATTTGGAAAGCAAAACAATAAGAAGCAAACCTATTCCACCAGGGAGAGATCTTAATCCTAGGAAATGGCTGTCAACTGAGTTGTCTTAGACCAGGGCACAGGAGGGGAACCATAAAGAGATTTAAGCTGTTTTTTACTTTCCATAGTTACTTATTCTGTGCAATAAATGTTTTGCATTACTTAGCTCAGTCTTCTTATTACCATGAAATACACTATGTGTATATTTTTTAATATTATACAATAGTGGTGTAGTAGATGTAATTTGAAGGGCCTGTTAAAAAACTCCTACATGGAGAGGATTCAAACAAGACAAGGTTTATCAGTAGTGCCTTTCCCTGGGTTACATCTCATCTTCCCATTCACATCTCCCACATTCTTAAGCTGATTTTCAAACTGGGGCAGAACTGATGCAGGCTCAGGTCCCTGCAGGTCTGGGGACAGTGCAGGAGAAGTGAACTCATTCAGCTCTGCAGATACAGAAGGGCTGAAGCAACTTTGCCATTCCAAAAATCCCAAATTCCTCTTGGAGGACAGCTGCATGGCTGATGAGCTCCAGGAGATTTCAGAGTCTTCTCTGCTTCACCTGAAAAAATGGTGCTCTGCAGATGCTTTTGGAAGTCCTTTGGAACAAAGGAGCAGATCCCTTGAGAAAATAGAATTCTGGTACTTCCCTTGATTAATGGAATCAAGAGAGAAAGAGGGATTACCTATCATTACCAGGGGCTAAAGTAGGAGCCTTTTATCTACCAATGCCAGCATTAAAAGTGATGGGAAATCCAGCTACCAGTGCAAGGTAAATTCCTGCCTTAGAGAAGAAAAGCGATGAGCTGTGGCACTTGTCTGAAAACCTTATTAGCTCAATGAATCACATTTATGTAGACACTAATAGTTACAATATAAATAAGGCAGTCAGAATAATGTAAAATAGCCCATCATATAATACTCAGTATGTCAGTGTTATTACCACAGTGTTACAATTACTGGAGTTTAATAGAGAAATATAAGACACACACAGAGAGTAATTGAGATAAAAGAGCAGAGTAAATTGGTATGGTACTGCAGAGAGTGATGAGCCACAGTTATTAATTTCAACTACTGCAAACTTAGAGAGCAAGTTCTGCTTCTCTTATCCCAGTGAGTGATTGTGGTAGAGCAAATAGTCCATGCTCTTAATATAATTCCCCTGCTTCATAAATCTGGAAGGTTTGTTAAACATCCCACCTGGATTTCTGCTGTGCTGAGCTCTTTTTTGTTAAATGTTTCTTCTGCAGCAGTAATTGCAGATGGGGAAGTTCCCTCCACTGCTGCAGGATGTCCCTGTGCTCTGAAGTGTCAGTCCTCAAAGTAGCAGCCATGCCAGCAGCCTACCTTAAAGCAAAGGACAGTCGTGGATCTCAAATGAAGTTAAATTTTTATTTTCTCCCTTATCTTCAAATCCCCCTCCTTTACCATCCCTGGAGCTGTCATGTGCTCTTGCCCTTTTGAATGGCTTCCTAACAGGGAGAGAACTCCAGGAAGATAGAGCAGTGATCATGGTTCTGCATTTCAATGAGAAAAGGCAGGGCAGAGGTTTTGCATAACCAAAATAGCTGCCATGCTGTGGAGCAAGTCAAAGCCAGAGAAATACTACAACTCTAGCAAGGAACCCAACTGGGGGGCACCTTGGTGTGATTTCCATTAGGCAACAATTCCTGGAGAAGTATTTCCATGGGAGGCCAGGGAGAGGTTCAGTTTGTGTTTTAAGGATAAAAGGCTATTGCCTGGTTTAGCTGGCTTTTGAATTCAGCTGAATGAGAGTGTATGATTTATCAGCAAATGCCCCAAGTGCTTATATGGCAGGACACCCAGCAAAAACCTTACTGAGCCCCCTGGGAGCACTTCAAATGGTTTGAGGCTGTTCTGTTAGCAATACTAATACAGGTGATAGCTGTACCTAGTATCCCTCTGGGCCACAATAAAAAAGGTGTCAAATCTTGGTTCTTCTCTTTGATTTAACTGAAGTTCTGTGACAGTCTTCTACCTAGAAACTTAGATTTGAGGAGCTCTATTGGTTCCCAGTCCTTTCCAGTGTAGCCTGGGAATGGCTCTACAGTCCTTGCACCACCAGATCTCTATGGCTCTTCTAAAAGCCCCATCAAAACTCTCTGGCCTTATTGCACTCCAGGTTTGTGATCTTAAAATAGTCTGAAAAATGAGGGTGACCTCATTTTCCACACACCCACAACATCCAGTAATTAATTCTTCTGTTCCCAAAACTCTCTTCCCCCTTGCTAGTTCCACACATGTTCCTTCTGCAGCTTCTTCCTTATACCACATTCCTCAGTCCTGGACGACTGCAGAGGATCCTCAGCCTCAGGAGGATCCTTTCCATGGAGCAGGAAAAAGAGAACAAAAAGGTTAAGTGTGGCAGCTGGGGGCTGAGGAAAGGAAAAAAAATTGCAGGTACCCTGAGATGCTTTTAATGAAGGAAACTGTACCTTGAATGAGATGCTTCCAAAGAGAGAAGGGAACCTTTTTTTAAAGGTTTGTAAGTTCAAATTAGTAATTCATGCTTTACATGGACATTAGCAGAGGAACAACCAAGGCTAGAGGAGACTGAAAATACCTGTTCTGAATTGGAATTTTTGCAGGCAATCAAAAGGATTATGTCCAAATAAGGGGGGAAGATAACAGCTTGAGGATTCATTAAAGTAGCCTCAAAATCCTTTGATTTCCAGAGCCCATTCAGTAGATTATTTAAAAACTTTGCAGCATTCCTAAGGTTTACAGTTGTAATTTTTCCTGGGAAAGATGAGAGGTTTGTGCCTGTTTAACAGTATCACTGTGGGTCTGAATATTAAAAAAAAAATCTGGAAAACTGGGAGAGGGAATTACTGCTGGGACAAATGCATGCATTTTTCTGCCACTGTAGGAATGTACAGATTATCAGTCTGGGTCACTTTGCCTTTGGAAGAAACTCAAGAATTCATCCATAGGCCTTATTTTTCCAGCTGCTTTTTTCCAAAGGTCTTTAAGTGAGCTCTGTCAGCATAAATCTTGCCATGAAAGAGTAAGATGCACACTGTATTTCAGGGTGCTTCATGGCAGAGTAGGTATCACAGCTGATGAGGGGAAGAAGCAGTGTCCATTGCCTCTTGTATGACCCCTTTAAATAAGTTATATCCAGGATGATGTGTCACAAAAACTCTTGCTGGTATGAGGAGTGTTTCTGAACTTAACTCAGATGATAGCACTAGTTGCTACTGACAAAGCCAGCCTATTAAAAAAAAATATTAACACTATCCCAAGTGTAAACTTAGATCTCTTTTGATACCCACCAATTCTTAGGAGTTAGTAAAATCAAAAGTTAAAACAGAGCCAAAGTAAAAAAAGGCAATAGAGTTCCTTAAATGAACTACTTCAAGCCTGAGAGAATTTCAGAATTGTATTTCAGCACAGAAAATCCAAATCTTAACTTTTCACACTGATTTATGTCCAAAAAGAATGTAGAAACCTATAAATGCTTTACCTGACGTAAATCATTCCCCTCCCACTAGTTATAATTTAATCTGTTTCTCTATACCTTGTTCCCCCCACACAAAAAAAGAAGAAAAAAAACAAACAAATCACCAAAAAAACCAGCCCACAAATGAAAAGGATTAATAAAGTTGGTGATTGAGGTATTCATATAAAAATTAAAAAAGAACCTCAGGCTTTTTATGATATAATTAGGGATGTATTCCCTTTAAAGTCTGATCCAGTATCCACTGACATCAAAGACCAGACCTCTTTTGGATGAGATTATTCACTGGTGAGCTTGGATTCTGTTAGGCACTGAAAAAGAGAAGCTGTGTTGCCAGAGTCTCTGCCCAGATTATGAATTTTAGGTGAAGACCCCCTGATTAGCTTGTATTACATCAAGCTTTACAAATTAGCACAGTATTACTCAGTTACTGAGGAATATTTTTTGCCTTTAATGTTGAGATCTCCTGGCAGCACTGGACTAGGTAGAGTTAGGTCAGTGCTTGGATGTGATGATCTTAAAGGTCTTTTCCAACAAGACCAATGTTGGGATTCTGTGAAAATTCTGCTATTGAAAGCTATCTGTAAAAACACTGTTACTTCAAAATCGGGCTGCAAAATTTATACATTAAAAGAAGTGTTTCTCTTTGGAGGAAGTAAGTTGGAAAAAAATAAGAAAAATCTGACTACCCATAAAATCATCGATCAGACTTTGTGATTAAAAGGAAAATGCCATAAATACAGAAACTTGAGACAAATGCATAACTCAGACAAGGAATTTCATGTAGCCTATTGGAAAAATGGCAGGGGGGTGAACTAAATGATCCCCAGAGGTCCCCTGCAACCCTTAACATTCTGTGATCAAGAGCAGCTGTGGTCCACAAAGTCTTTGCCATGAAGAATGACAAGTCTCCTCCTGGAGAGAGGTATTGCTTGGCCAGTAAGTCTGGTGAGAACGCTAGTTACAGTCAGTATGATGTCTCCTTCTTAATGCAGGACAAAACCAGTCCTTCTCATGCTCTGTGCTGAAAGTCTGTTCTCCCTTCAGGGCTTGGAACAAGAAGCATGTCCAGGGCTGCAGCCCAAATCAGGCCCTTCCCCTCTCCTTTTGAAGTAGGCAGAGAGCAGATGAGGCTGTGCTGGTTATTCCTCTGCTGGGACACATTTGCAGGCTATGGTCAGGAACAGTGTGGCCAGCAGGTCCAGGGAAGGGATTCTGCTCCTGTGCTCAGCCCTGGTGAGGCCACAGCTTGAGTCCTGTGTCCAGTTCTGGGCCCCTCAGCCCCTCAGGAAGGAGATTGAGGTGCTGGAGCAGGTCCAAAGGAGGGCAACTAAGCTGGTGAAGGGACTCGAGCACAGATCCTATGAGGAGAGGCTGAGGGAGCTGGGGGTGTTGAGGCTGGAGAAGAGGAGGCTCAGGGGAGACCTCATCGCTCTCTACAACTCCCTGAAAGGAGGTTGGAGCCAGGGGGGGGTTGGGCTCTTTTCCCAGGCAACTCTCAGCAAGACAAGAGGGCAGGGTCTCAAGTTGTGCCAGGGGAGGTTTAGGTTGGAGATTAGAAAGAATTTCTTTCTGGAGAGGGTGATCAGCCATTGGAATGGGCTGCCCAGGGAAGTAGTGGATGCTCCGTGTCTGGAGCTATTTCAAAAGAGCCTGGATGTGGCACTCAGTGCCATGGGCTGGGAACTGCAGCGGGAGTGGATCAAGGGTTGGACTTGATGATCTCTGACTTCCCTTCCAGCCCAGCCAATTCTATGATTCCATGATTCTCTGTGCTTGCTGTTGCTGCATTTGGTTTCCGTCTCTCAAAAGAGAGAGGTTTCCAAACTGTTGAAAGCAGAGTAGAAAGGAATCCAGATCTCACATGTTGCTATTTACATATAGAGACCCTTAGGGCACCCAGCAGACCTGGTTATGGAGCAGATCCTTGTGTTCAGTTACTGTTATGGTCATAAACACTCAAGTGCCAACAACCAGATGTTGTCTGCACTAAAATTGCTCATCATCATTTCACAGCAGCTTCCAGTCCACACCAATTCTCTGTGCAGCACATTACAGTACCTGCTCGTGTGTTTTGTGCAGGCTGTGTAGCAAGGAGCTTCATCTAAAACATCTGCAGCAAGACAAGATGATCACATAAACATTATTTCTTGCAGAGGTTCTGTCTGTAAACTGAAGCTGAAAGTCTGTTTCCACTGCATCAGCACAATCCTACCTTTGCTTTCACCTTCTCTCAGCAAAATGGAGAACAAAGCAAAATAAAATACAGGGGGGAAAGTCAAATTCCCAGGCACATAATCAGTGTGCTCAGCCAGAAACTGCCAAAGCTCTGAAAATGACGTCCCTAATCTGTAAACCTGTTCAATAAGCTGCATTAAATATCAATGCTGAGTATCTGTTTATGAGCCTGAATTCCCAGCAAGCCATATGGAAAATTACTTTTTAAGGCGGAATCGCCAGAGCTTTTTCAGAGAGAAAACTCCATACACATCCTAAGCTCTTCCAGAGTAATTCATGTAGTCAGCAAGTTGCAGTTTTCAGAGCCTGATGGATAGAGTAGACACTTCAGGAATATCTCAGCCTCAGCTTCGTGCTCCATCACACTACCCTGCACCACAGTCTTATAAAAAAGGTGGGATAAATGATCCTTGAAGCTGAGATTTAACCCTGAAGGTTGGTGTCCATACCCAAGCAATTTCTCCCCAGTCATGTCCATTAGGCATTTTCCAAAGAATAGGAAAGTTGGTTGGTATCAGATATGTTTCAGCTCTGAAGATGCTTATATGCGGTCTCCTCTATGTATAAAATATAATAAAGATGCAGCTTGACATCAACACACAAATAGCTTTTGTCAGCAATCAGGCTAATTACCAAAATATGTGTTCCAAGACTTTCCATGTTAGGTCTTTTTATTGGCCTAAGCCCATTAGCTGTATTCTCATTACATCATTTTGGATATGAGAATGAATGCAAGTCCCAACACAGGTTTCAGGCACTGGAGAGTGCAGATTATAAAGGTTCACCAAACAATTGAAAAAAACCACATCCAAAAGAGGCATTTTTACCCTGGAAAATGCTCTGAAGGGAATATCTGTCAAACACTTACTGCATGCCCCCTGGGAGTCAGTGGAGCACTTGGATCCCATTTTACCTTGTAAGGTTTTCTTAATAAAAATCTGGTCAGTTTGCATGACTTGTAGCTTCATATTTGATCTTTCTAGTTCAGAATATTCTTCAGCATCCTCAGTGGAACACAAGCAAAAGAGTTATGAATTTATACTTCCAGATGCCTACAAGGATTTTCCCCTTTTATGATGATACCCTAAACTGGGCTAGGATGAAGTTAAAATATATTTTTAACTCCAACTGGCCTATAATATGATAAGTCAGAATATCCCACTGGTGTAAAAGGAAACATGTCAGAACTTGAATGGGGAGTGACAAGCAATTAATTGGCTTATATAATTGTAACAAAAAAAAAAAATTAAAAATTGTAGGGGAAATTTCATAAGATTTTTCCAAGTAGACTGGATGAAAAAAAAAAAAAATCCAGTTTCTGCTGCTGAAGTAACAGGAGGTGTAAAAGCAACATTTACCAAACAGAAAGCAAACTGAAGGGAAGAAGGCTCATTTCCAAGCCTTGAAACTTGGCTTGTAGCAAAGTGTCTTCAGTGGGGGGGAGCAAAGGACTGTCAGAAAAAAAAAAAGTTTGGACCAAAAAGCTGCCTAGAGCCTAAACACTGGTAAAAACTTCATTTTTCTGTTGAGGATAGAAAGGAAGGTAGGAAGTCCTCTCACATGTCAGGAAGGCAAAAAGGCCTGGAGGCTCAGTGCTGAAGTCTAGGAATTGAAAAGTACTCATTTAACACCTGGGTAGTGAGTGGCCTCATGGCATCTCTTCAAATGAATTCATCAAGTAGAAGATATTTCACCTTCTTAAGGGAACATTTTTCTTGGTTCTAATGAAATTACCAAACCTGAGTAATGCATTGTAACTGGATTCACAGGTTATCTCTGAGCACTTGTGTTAAAGGAGGAAAATACCATCTACAAAGGTTTGGAGCTTAAAATGAAAAGGAGCAAGTCATTCCCAAAGACAGTTTAGTTCTTGGCAGCTCTTCTAAGAACACATTGACTGATCTCTGCCCACATAAAAGAAAAGCCTTCAATAAACTGAACATTTGGATGTTCCAAATGCAAAGAATATGGAGGAAATGTAGCTTTTTAACATAGATTATTATTTCTTTTTCATGTCAGGTGTTTCCTTCTGTACAGTTCCTGTGCTCAGTACAGTGCACACTGGGTGCACATGGAACAGAAGTCAGACTGTGTGAGCCCCTCTGACCTTAAAATAGAGATAGAACTTACCTGGCTTTTATGGGACCTGGCCAAAACAAGTTTTGTGAGAGCTTTCCTTTGCATTAGAGCTGTGTATTTAATGAGACTTCATGTTTTTACTGTATATAAGTATCTGCAGCTGATTACTTTCTTTACCATCTTTATTTTATTTCCCATCTGCTTCATAGCTCTCTTCCTTCATATCCTTTTCTCCCCTTGCTTGCCCCTTCCCACTTGCTTGCTGCTTGCTTTTTTTCCATTTTTATGTGCATATCAAAATTAATTTCTCTTCCTGTTTCTTTCCATCATCCTCATCAGAAAATAGATGCTGATAACGTGGCATTTTGCTGCTCTGCCTGTATTTTATTTCTATTAATTTTTATTTTTTAAACAACAGTGAAAGAACCCAAATGACACTTGTTGCATGTTCTTTCAGAGATGAGAAGCCTGACAAGAGTTTTGGAATGTTTTTCCCTCATTCCCCAGCTCTGCTTTCAGGAGGCACCCATGATACCCACTCTGCCAGTGTTCAGGTTAGGCAGGAAGCACCTTGGCCCCACTGCCATTAACTGGAAGCTCTTTTATGAAACTACAACACTTGCAAATCCACTCCCACCTTTTTCATAAATGGCTTTAGTTTCATTTCTGTGGTTTTGTCCTCTGCATTGACTTGTCATGCCATGCCCAAAATTATACATCCAACTGTCTATAGGATGCAGGAAAGCCAGCAGTGTCTCTCCCTGGGAGTTAGTATGAAATAATGAAGAAACTGGAATACTTTCCAAAGCCTTCAACCAGGCCCTTGGAGAATGGATGAAATTGGGTTGTATGATAGTATGGGCTAGCAGATTTAAAGGATTCTTTAACTCCGGGTTGTACTACAAGAGATCCTGAATATATTTAATTTGGGGTTTTTTTTTAATCAGCTATTCCCCCATTTGGGAAGGCAAAAGCAAGGCTATATTTAATGTTACATTAAATGCTACATTTATTCTCCTAGCCAGCTTCCTCATCTATCTTGTTGTGAATGAAATGATTGTTTATACATGTGACATTATCACTGAGGATTAAATTCATAATTACTCATTGTACAGCAATTCAAAGTAGAAAAACTAGCTGAAAATATGAAGACTATAATCAAATCAATTTATAAATAATGGGTACTAAAGTGATTTTTTTTTCTTTTCTCTACCAAGAATTTACCAGTGGAGGAAAAGGAAATGCTCTGAATTATTTATAACACCACAATTAACAAATTAATCAAATAATAATAAAATTGCTCCTACTGTTATTTTTATTGCTGAGAATTAAAGTGCATGGATATTAAGCAGGGTCTTGTTTCACAGCAGTCAGATTTTATAGTGCAGAAGAAACTGTCTTGCTTTTAATTTAAATGTTGATGTCGTCTAACTTTTCCCTTGAGCCTGCAGAGACTCAGCACTTTTCTGTGCTTCTATGAAACTACAAAAAGAAAGCCATTTGATTTTGTAAATGAGCATTTATTCACCTTAAATGAGCATTTATTCACCTTTATTCACATGGTTGGGGGTACACCTTGTTCATTAGCACAATTACTGACCTAGCCTGGATTAAATGAGCTCTGCATTTAAACTAAAATGCTGTAAACAGCAATGGATAAGGCCACCTAAACAGCAATTTAAATGCATCCATTTTGGTGGAATGAGTAGTATAAAAGAGAGACTTAGTTCATATTAGAAATAATTTCCTGCCCAACTCAGCATCTTTATGTTATCTCCTGTGCTTATTTACTTTTCATATCATTACCACTGTTGCCTTGCCAGATCTTGTTTTTTAATGATAACATCAGTTCCTCTCAGCCAAGAATCTTATTTTCCATAATTGCTTCTCCTATTAGAACTTTTCGGAAATTCACAGCAAATTGGCACCAGGTGCTGAGGTGATGCTAAGGACTTTCTAGAAATCCAGAATTAAAAATACACTTCCAGACGAGACACTGAGAAGTAGTCCTACTACCAAATGTGTGTTCCTAACTCAGGGGGTGATGCTAAGCCAGCAAATCCATCCAGGGCACTTCTGAATCCACTGGAGATAGAAAGGTTTGGTTCACTCTTCTCCTCTGCCTGTAATTTAGGCATTCTTTCTGTCTGGTGGGATGCTTGGGTGCTGCTCCTTATGGTTGATTCTCAAGTCTTTTGTTTGATATCCATATGATGGCTTACAAAAAATTATATTTCTTGTGAAAAAGAAAGGAATGGTGCTTTTAGTATCATACAGTGCAGAGAGTAGATGAGGATTTCCCTGAATGGCATTCAGAACAGTTTTGCACTAAGAACTGACCTCTCAGAAAAGAGATCACTTTAAGGCCAAATAAGATAAAAATGTGACTTTGCATTTTTATAACTTCTGTGCTCAGTCCTGCCCTTTTCATAGTCTGAAGAGTCAGAATTTAAAAATTCAGCTTTACTTTGTGTCAGATGGAAAAATCACCTCCCTGTAGCTGGAATGGGACAGATGAGAGTTACACAACTGACTGAAATACACCCATGGGTATATTCACTGTACCCATTTAGCCACCTGAACACCTGCCTGCCCATGGGAAGTAGGGGGTGGATTCCTTGTTTTGCTCTCCTTGCACACATGGCTTTTAAACTGTCTTTATTTCAGCCCACGAGTCTTCTCACTTTCACACTTCTGATTCTCTCCTCCATCCCTCTGAGCAAGAGAGAGAGAAGCTGTGTGGTGCTGAGCTGCTGGGATTAAACCAGGACATCTCTTCTCTGAATGAGGCAGGTTGAAGCAACTCAGCTACAAAGACCAAATAACATTTAATTTTGCATGGCAATGCCCTGAACTCATTTTTGTCCTGGGTTACACCTGTATAAATCCAGAAAAATTCCACTTGCAATAATCTGAACAAATGCTTAGTTTGATTGATTATTTTTTCTATCAAGATAGGAGGAAATGGCACAAATGCAAAGTCTGACCAGCAATCTTTTGCCACAGTGTTTCTTTGCAAAATTACAAAGTCAGTTTTTCCACAAGCTTGAGGATCTGCTGCTAAAAATCCACCAATTGCAGCACAGTTTGGTAGGCATGCTGCTCATCATGTATTCCATATATTCTCTCTAACAGCATCCACTGGCCGGTATCAGGAAGAGAAAATATCCCTTCCTGGGTACAATGAAACCAATGAAAATGTAGTCTGGGGAGTTCTGAAGATGGGCAGGTATGTGTGGGAATACTGAGACATTAAAAATAACCATCTTAAATTAATCTGAAAATTAACTTATATTAGCATAAGATCAATCAGATCAAAATCTAACCCAGAGCTTCTCTCTGGGAAGACTTTCCCTATGATTGCACTTCATGTTTAGGTCTGCTGATTAATGCTGCAGAAACTACATAGCTATTTTGGAACTTTATCAGGTGATCCAAATTTCCTCACAGCTCAGCTGTTCATTCTATTAAAATAAAATTCACATTCGTGAGACATCTTGATGAGAAGCCCAGATGCAGAGTCTGGTGTTCTTAGCTTTTTCATAGCAGTGGCTAAGATAGGACATGGTTCAGAATCACATCTAAATTAGGCTCAAATGGAGCAGCATGGATACCCTCTTTTCCACCAAAATCATAATTTAGATGGCACAGTCCAATTCTTTGGGGGGACAAAGGCAACCTTGCATTACCCCTCCATTTTTAGGGATGCTCTAGCTACTGGAATGAAACCCCAAAGACAGTAGCATAGACCTAGAGCTATTCATACCAACCTTATGCTGCTTTTGCACCAGTGGAATCCTGCCCTGGCCCCTTTGGTCCTCAAATCTTTCTCAAATTCATGTTCTGGAGTTAGAGATCTGAGGAGTACTGAAACAGCACAGCAGCTGCAGAGTGGTTCCAGGTATGAACCTCCAAATCCCTCACTCCTCTAGCAAACAGAAGTGAAGGTCCAGCCAGCTCAGCCACAGCACAGCTCTGCTGTCCATCAAATTTGGGGAAAAGGAAGATTCACCACTGGCAGCATTTTATAACCTTTAGAAAGAAAAATCTCCACAATCTCAGACCTTCTTGTTGCTTCATGTGGTAATCTCCTTGCTAGCCTGCACTGGAAGGTTGGTGCTTGGCAGAGATGGGGCACTGGCCCTGGAGAACCCTTTGGTGTATGTCAGGGATGATGTTTTTGTAAACCTGTCTCCATTTATTCACTTTTAGGAAGGCACATGATAGGTTTCATGGCTCTGTGTGGCTCAATTGCTTGTGTCTTTTTTTCCCTCTGACTCTTTCAAAAAGCAGAACATTTCCTCCATCTCTTCTCACAGGCTACACACCAGTCGTGATCATCCAGGCCACAGCTGTGTATTTATTTCTGGGTTTGATTTCACACTGGCTCTCTGAAGCCTCTACTTTTAAAGTCTTAAAAAAGTGACTTAGAGGCCAGCTGATTAGTTCCCAAATATAACCAAAAAGTCTTTAAAGTCATCATCTTCCCCTAAAAAAAGTGACTTGGAGGCCAGCTGATTTGTTCCTAAAGATAATCAGTTTCGGCGAGCAGGCTGTGTTTATACACTGTTAGAATCATAGAATCACAGAATCATAGAATCACAGTTCTTGCCTCCAAGGGCAGTAATATTTTTAAAAGCCAAATTTCAAGCAAATCAGAGGCAGGAAGGTGACCCAAGTTGGGAGCTCAGACCAGGCTGAGATAACCCAACGCTTCCGTCCTGCAGGGCAGCTCCGTGCTCCTCTACTCTGCAAGGGGAAAGAGCACTCCTGATTAAACACTGCTTTATTTCTGCTCTTTGTAAGCAGAAAGCAGGGCAGATGATGGCATGATATGGCTGGGTTTTGAAGGCTTTGTGCTTAAAAGACATATGTCTTTAAGGCTCCTACCTGACGTGGAGTCTCTCCTAATTACGAACACCTGTAGAGGCCTGACCAGACCCTGTGGTTCGGCAGCAAAACTGCCGAAGGGCTCTGAAAAGGCAGAAATTTTGGGCTGTCTTTTAACCTAAATTATAACAGGGTTCAAGCCTGTGCCAAGCAGAGTAAAGCTCCGTAATTTATGAGCTCTGAGGGCAGATCTGGGCCCCTCAGAGGTGATTTTTATCAGTGCGGCGGCATAAACAGTTCTTGCCGTGAAGGTGGGGAGCAGGGAGCAGTGGCAGGGCTGCTGTATAAAGGGGGATCCAGGCTCTGCTGGGATCTGTGTAGCCCACGGATCCAGGGGTAAGTGTGTTTGCATTCCTTTTCTTTCCTGAGCAGGGGCTGAGGAAGGGGCAGCCCGAGCTCATCTGCAGAGCTCTGGAGGCTGAGCCCGGGCTGCCGGCTGCGGGGCTGTCCCAGGTCCAGTTTGAAGACAGCAACTTGGCTTTTGCTGGTGAAGTTTTAAGCCTGTCTGAGAGGATCTTTTCTGCTCTGTTTGATTCTTTGTCTGCCTTTGTTCTGGAAGGCTCAGTTGTGCCAAACCTCACCCGTGCCACTATGCCACTACCCATCACACGAACTCTGCTCAGCTCTAATGATGGGTTGGGGCCCTCGCTTTGTCTGTCTTCTGAAGAAATCTTCCTGTGCACAAGCAGGTGTAATTTAAGGACTGGCCTTTGAGTCAAGTGGAAAACCACTAGATTTAAGCAGGACATATAAAGAATTCTTTCATCTGTTTGCTGTATACGATTAGTAGAGTCCCATACAAACCATAAAGGATGGTTTGTAATAAATTCAGAATTACTGCATACAACAGGACTCAAAGTATATTTTGGCTGAGAAAGATTGGACCAGATGACCCTTGAGGTCCCCTCCAACCTGGTATTCTATGATATTAAATTAAATTTTTTTGTCACAGGGGTCTAAGGGGAGACTTAAGCTGATTACTACAGCTGCATGTTCTTTTCAGCCAATACTGGGCAAGAGGTGAGAATAGCCTGAAAATACCAACTAACTGTATACAGAACTAAAGCAATGTCCAACTGACCCACCTCCAGAAACAATACCTAAGTTTCAGGAGCATCTGGCCTCTGTTTCTATCTCAGAAGGTTGTTTTCTTTGTGCTGCACATGTTTGGACAAGGTTTGGGGGTGTGCTGATGTATGGGTTTTTTTAACTGTTATTTTAACTTCAATCACTGGGAAAGGAAAATCTTAGTGCTTGTTGCTGTTGCATTTATTCCTGGTAGCTTTCACTCCTTCCTTTGCAAAGCTTACAGTAGAGTGAAAACTGAAATCTCGTGGTGTTCAGAAAGTGCATTTTAAGTACACATAGCTAAAAGGCATGTATTTTTATCTGAACAACAGGGTAGTCTTGAGAAATCTTCCTTGATGCTAGCTTTTACTGAGGTACTGATTTTCCTTGGGCATCCAGTTCTGAAAATGTGCTGCTGGCCTGTAGCCGCATCAAACGTGTGGCACTGCCACCAGCCTGAGGTATGAGTTACACTTTTTTTCCCTCAGTGCTTGCTTTAGGAGGTGAAGGGACAATCTGTTCTGAGTTCCTAGATCCTGGACTTCATGCAATGCTTCTCTTCTTCGAGGTTTTCCAATTTGTTGTGTACCTGCTAAAGCAAAACAAAGGAAGCAGTTCTCAGGCAGTGTAAGCACAATGTCACAGTGTATTGATGGGCTTGGCAAGGTCTGGCCACACTCACAGGCTGCTTTTCTGGAAAGATTTGATGCATTAGTTCTCCCTCTGCAGTAAGTCTGGTTCTCCCCTCTCTCCATTCTGTCCTCTTGACACCAGCAAGTTGAGTGCTTACTTTGCTGTCTCTCTGCAGATGGGTAAGAACAGTGCTGCTGACAGGTGGGTCTAAATCTTGAGGTGGGATTTCATGCTTTGCTTGAGTCCCAACATCAGATGTGAATTCTAAAATGTCTGTTGAACTCAGGCCTTCCTAAAGGAATACTTAGAGCCCATAACATCTTGCAAACTGTTTTAGTGCAAACATAAAAATGACCTGTTCCGTGTTGTTTGCAAGAGCAATGCACACAGATACAGAAAAGTCAGAGGAAACCCAGCTTACTGAAGTAGGAGGTGTCTCCTTATTCTTGCCACAGTCGCAAAAAATGCAGATTAATTTTGACAAAGCTTGCTTTAGGTTATTCTATAAAAAACCACTTTGCCAGTTGCTGCTCTTCTGTGCTGTGGAATCAACTTGAAATAGAGTCAGAGCTCTCCAGTTGTGTCAGTACTGCCCCCAGAATAGTCAAACTGTGCCACCTCAGTTAGAAACAGAATTCAGGCAACCTACCAGACCTTAAAACAGCCTTGAAGATCCACCAGAGAGTTCTCCAACCCCCTGTGTGGGGGCTGTTCAAATATTCTTTAATCACCATTATTTTTATGCAATATTGCTTATGTGTATAGATGTGAAAAGCTACTAAAACATCCACAAAAAAAAAACCAAACAAACCCAAACCTAAACAAAACCCCAAAACGTTTCACTGTGAACATAAGAAAACAGTTTTCAAGCAATGTAAATAAGCACAATTCCACTAATTGCAGCCTAGTGCTGGGTACCTACAGCCAGTGGTGCACAAGCCAAGTCAGCTACAAAAAGTTACCCAGGACCATCTCTGGATGGCTTTTGAAGTATCTCCCCAAATGGAAAGTTCTCAGCTTCTCTGGACAACCTGTTCCACTGCTTGACCACACTCATATCTAGGAAAAATAAAAATAAAAAAAAAATAAATAAATAAAAAAAAAAATTTAAAAAAAGGATTATTTTTCATTCAGATTAATTTCCTAGTTTTTTCTTATCCTGTCACGGAGCACCACTGAGTCTCCCTGCTGTAGCTGCCACCAAAGACAGAGGTTTGAAATATCTACATCTTATGGATGCTCTTTCATACTTCAGAAATCTAAAAGCTGGAAAACTTAGTGTCCTGAACTGTCTTAATGAGTCACTGTGTCCTTCAGTTTCATGTTGTCAGTTTAAAACCCTAGAAAGTTTGTGGTTCTGCCTGAATTCATTAAAAGAGGGAAATGGATCATCTAAATATCCACAAACTTTGTCTGCCATGCCATGGAGATTCCCAGTTGCAAATCTCCACAAGAATAACATCCAAAATGACCCCTGCTGGCTTTGGTTCCTGATGGTTACTGTTAAAACAGCTGCAATAGTCAGTGTCCTCATTGAAATCCAAAAGCAAACAAATAGAAAAACCCCAGTCAAAACAAACCCCCACCCCTTTGAAGTTGTCCTATTTTTAATTTTCTCTGTGGTGCTACAGGAGGGGATGGGGGAAGGATCCATTTCAAGCTCAGCTTGGCAGCTGCAGCAGAAGGGGCCTCGTAAAGTCAAAGCTTTGTGGGGATGGAAAGCTGGAGCCCTGTCCCCACCAAGCCCTGCCAGGTGGCATCATTCTCCTGTGCTCCCCCAGTTATGCCTCAGAACTCTGGGGTGAGAAGCCCTTCTTGTAAATGGTTAAGAGAGGGACTCTTAGAATGTTTTACAGCATTATATATAAACTGAGTCAGGCTGAAGGTTGTCCTTGGACTTGAAGCAAGCAGAGCTGCAGTTCCAGCCCAAACATGATCTCAGTGCTCTCATCTTGGAGTTCTTCAGAACCTGAAGCCATTATGGTCTATGACTAACTGCAGCTTAGACTGGCAGGGACTCAAAGGAAGGGATTTCCCTGCATCTGGGGAAAAGTGGACACAGCCAGTGGCCTTTGAAAGCACACTGCAAGGGAGCCAAACAACAGCTGGAGGCATCCTGTGTAGGTTGGTTCATTTCTTCAGCATCATTATCCTTTTAATAGGCGTATGCAAGTACCATAATTCTCTTTTCAGAAATCCAGCAGAAGACTTAATGCTTGACTGGTTCAGGCCAATGACTCCCATGGGATCTGTACTCTCCTTTGGTGTATATTTAATGCAATGGGTTTGTTCTGTAAGCAGAAGATCAAGGTCAGATTTCTCTTGTAGCATCAAGAAGAGCTAAAGTAGCTTTTGATTAAAGCTTTTCATATGTATACCTGTTTCATAAGTATCCTAACTGATGCTGAGAAGGTTGTTCATAGTATGGTTGAATAACAGCAGAACTTTATACAAATGACACCCTCAAATTATATATGTGTATAAAAAGCAGTATGGGGCTGGTTTCACTGGGAGATTATGCAGGTTGTAACATCCACTGTGGCTCATGCATCAGTTTTTTGGACCCTCCTGCTCCTTGTGAGTCTGTTTAGCTTTGATTTTTTTTTAAAAATAGCATTTTAATTAACAAACAAAAGATAAAAAAAATACTATCAAAGCCAGTTTGGAACTTTCCCTCTCTTCTGTTCCCCAAGATTAGATCTGAGATGGATATTCTCCTTTGTTTGAAAGCAGGAACAGAAACTTGTTCCTTAGAACAATTTACCACTATATCAGATCTGCTTTCTCCCTCAAATAAGGTGTGCAAGTTGTAGCAGTGGTGACCTGACTTGGGGATGTGACCAAGCACAGAACACTGGGCAGCTGAACCAGGGCAGCCTTCTCCTCAGATACTGGAAGGCACGTTGCTAGCTGGGGTGGATTTTTCTGTAATACATCATAGGATATCTCCCAGAAACAGAAGAATGTGGAAAATGATTCTTCTGGGTGTTTTTCCTACATTGTCCATGTTTTGCCAACTGATAGATTCCAGCAGTTTGTGTATAGGTTTTCTGTAGCTTTGCAGAGGTCTTCAGCAACCAGGGAAATCTGCTGCTCAGGTTCCAGGGTATGTAGAGATTCAGCTAAAATAGAAAATCCCATGTTCCTGAAGCTTCTTGTGTGTTTTCCAAGGTCACAGCCACACCATGCCAGTGGCTTTTCCCTCACAGACTCTTTGGCCCTGCCATGGTCTGTTTTCCCTGGACATTTCCATTGGCTTGATTCACAGTAAGCTTCAGCCCAGTTCAGCTGGAGCTGCTCTGGTTTTGATCCACTATGCCAACAGAAATGTCATTGTAATTCCCTAAATGTTAGCTTTGATTTTTTATTTCTTTTTAATCTGTGCTAATTTTGGGGCTACCTGGCAGTAAAACTTAGCTTGAAAAAGATTATTATTGACTCAAACGTTGTTGCCAGGTTTCTGTGGTTTACTTTTGCCCATTAAGCAATTACTCTCAAGGTTTTGGGCATGGCAAAACCAAACAAGCTCTCAGATGTGGCTTTCTGTCAGTTTGAGAAAAGTTTTATTGGCAATACAGGATTTGAAAGAAAGAACAGAATTTAAATAAACAACTGTATGACAAAATGCTTCTGTAAGCAGAGACTAAATGTAGCTTTGCAAGGCTTTTACCTCTTTTCTGAGTATTCTGAAACACTGGTAAAGAGTTGGATCGATCAAACTAAAGACCTTGTATGAGCTCTCTATACCTCTTACATGTATGTTTTTAGAACATCTTCCTGAAAAGTAGGATTTATTTTTTCCTCTCCATTTGAGCAGCTTTGATAGACATGCCTGGGGTGGATGATTGTCTTTGAAACTGGTTCCAGGTATTGTACAGATTACTGAGGTTGCCTACAGCAAATGTTGAGTGACTATTGGTGGGTATACACCATATAGCTGTCCACACTTAATCTAAGTGATTCTTCCTTCAGCAGTGGCTCTGGAAGCCACACAGCTCCCACAAGAGTGGGAATATCTGTGGACCCATATCCTGGTGCATAGCCAAAGCACTGCAGTGCCTGGGCTTTTCCTGTTACAAAAATGGGAGGAATTCACTGGAAAACAATAAGGCAAAAGCACAAGAGTCTTTCTGCTTTTTTCTTGCTCTGTATCAGCTTCATGTGGGGCCTATTTTTGATTTCCTAAGGCAGAATAAACCAGCTCCATAATGATGTTCCAAGCATTGCAGCACATAGGACAGTAACTGTTTGGGTATCTGGGCCAGGCATGAACTTTCCAGCAGTGCTGCACGACTTGCACAGCTGATCTAAAATCAGGAGAAATTCTGCAACTCAGTGATTCCCAGCTCCACTGACTGTGCTGCACTCTGATACTGAGGACACAAGGCTGCACATGTGCTGAGGAGGGAGTGAAAAGAAACCAACCATGTTTGGTGCTGAAATAAGACTTTCCAGCCCTAAATTTGGGTGCACTTAGGCTTCCTCACTCTCTTTTGGTCTGAAACCCCAGAGCTCTACTTGAGACCATGTTGAAGCATGAAGTGTGAATGCTGCAAGTCTCCTTGAGCCATATTGCATCAGCCTCAAGAGGGTTTTCCTTACAAGTCAAGAGGACCAAGAAGATGTAGAAGCCCAGACAGCCAATGCAGAAGTCATCCATACAAAATGCTAAGGCTGGGTGGCCAGACAGCAGCTCTGGAAAAGCATTTCTCTCTGCTTGTTGTCATTCTTTGCTGAGACCCTGTGTGTGCAGGTGACAAAATATTTTTAAAGGCTATTTTAAGCTCTAAATCAGTTAGGGCAAACAAAGGTTTTCTTGATACAAGTTGATTTAAAACTATAGCTAGCTGTGCCTTCAGCAGAAGTACAAAGCAGCCCTAATATTTCCCCTTCCCAGCTGTCTCTACTCTGACTTGCTGAGGGACTGGAAGGGTTAGTCGGGTTTTGGGTTGGGTTTTGCTTCTGAGAAATGAGTGGGAGTTAAGGAAAAATGTTGGAACAACACACTGTTGCTATTGGAAAGTTTCTTAGTAAGGCTAATTCAGAGAGAGCACAGCAGTGTTTGTTAGCTGCAGTGCCACAGGAAGCCAGGTAAAAATGGCTTTAGCAGAGAAGGTAGCAAATTGTTTGGGATTTCCTACCCTGAGACGTGCTTTCAAGTTCTAGCATGGAGAAATCAAAGGGGCTGGGAGAGGAAACAACCATTTGCCAAACACTTTCAGTGTTTCTAACAGGTGTGCCAAAGGCTCCTAACCTCTGCTACAGCTTTTCCAAGCTTCCTTAGAATGTAAAGGGAAGGACCTCAAGTGAGCAAGGTTTGTAGGGCTGCACTGCCTCGTGTTCCCCTGACAGCTCTGGAGATGTTGGCTCCTTTCAACCAGTTTTGACAGGAAAGTGTTTTAAGATACTGAAGTTCACTGAAGTTTTATGAGAGCCATTTTGTGAGCTCCCATAAGTTGCCCTTGGACATGTTAGGTGTTGCCCATGCTGATCCTGGCAAGCTTTGAGACAAGCTGCAGGGTGTTTTCCCCGTGAGCATGGTGTGACACAAGAAATATGGGGAAGTAGCATAGAAGGATGGGCTTCTGAGGGTAGGAGTATGGCTTCTCTTTTGTTGTTTGGTTGGTTTTTTTAAGGTACCTGTTTACAAGCTACTTTTGAGGACCCTGCTGTCCCTATAAGACTAAAAACTGACTCCAAAGTTAACTAAATATAGCTGTTCCACAGGGAAGCACTTTTACTGATAAGGCCATCAAATTACAGGAAAAAATAGAGATGTAGAACATAGGTCCTGTACAGCCAAGAGCAATTAATAGTATTCAAACAATGGCTAAACCAGCTGGCTATCAAAACAAGGTTCAGTATAGCCAGGGAAAAGGAAAAAAAAAACCCAAATCAGCAAACCCACCAATTCAGTGCCATTCAGACAGCCTTAGAATTATAGAATCATAGAATCGACTGGGTTGGAAGGGACCTCAGAGGTCATCAAGTCCAACCCTAAGCCTTGTCCTGCCTCCTGCCTAGGTAGCAGATGGAGGAGGCAGGATTATGCAGGATTAAGGCAGGATTATGGTGGGGGCTCCCCCAGGGAAAAAGGGCAGCACTGGGGATGTTGGGATGGGGGGTACCCAGTCCAGGTGGGATGGAAGCAGAGCTGCTTCAGGAGTGGGCAGGAACTCAGACACTTCCCAAAAGATGATGCTGTTCTCTCTCTCCTCTCTGAGTCTCTGTGTACCCTCAGGATGTGACACCACAGGGTCAAGGGCTGGAAGTAGCCATGAAGGGGTAGTGTCCATGTGAGGAATCTGGCTGTATAGGTAACAAGTACATCAATCCTTAAAAGCAGTGCACTCACAGTCAGGTAGATTGGCAGGGAAATCTGAAGATCATCTTGGCATCAACACTGGGTCAAAGCAGCCATGACTTTATCTTCACAGGAGCTTAAAATCTCTCTAGGTGTGGAGATTCTGCAGTTTCTTTGGATTACTTGTTCTAGTGCTGCACAACTACCCTTTCAAGCAATATATCTTGTGAGAAAGAAGTGATGAGCAAGCATCTTAATATGTATTCATGTTACAAGGTTTGCCATTTAGCTGTTCAAATTATGGTTTTTTCTGTTGTTTTTCATAACATAATGTTTTTCGTAACATTTGCCTGTTATGAAACTGATTAATTGAGAAAGAAAAATTAGATTTGATTCTTGGAGGGTTTAAATCTTAATATCTGAAGTGTGGGATGCTTTTGAAGAGTGATCAGTGCACACTGGAAAACATTATAAAACACTGCATCTGTTTCTCTGTAAATCCACATCAAATGTGACTAATCTCATAAAACAGAAAAACAGAACTCTCATACATGAGTTTTTCTTCTAAGTGTAAAGCTTGAACACAGCCTCAGTGTTGAAAGCCAAGATAGGTTCCTTCATTCTGGTTCATACTCAGTAATAAAAATGTATGTAGGGCAAACTACATTTTCACTGGCAATTGCATAACCTTATAGAGTCACTGCTGCCTGAAAATAAGCAATTAGCCTCCCAGCCTCCACTTTTTTGGGTTTGTTTTGTTTGGGTTTTTTTAATGAAGAACAAGAAAAAAAGCATATTCTTGGCTGGACCTGTAGAGCTGCCAAGATAAAAATAGCAAAACTCTTGCATTAGTAAAGGAAGCTCTTAGTTTACCAGGAGACACAATTCATCAAATGCATGAGCTGCATGTAAAGGTGAGAGGAAGTGAGATGGAGTAGCAGATAATCTGAGGTACCAGATAATCTGAGATGTGGTATTCCTATTGATTGCTGGGCTTGGAAATGCCTCCAGCACGTGGTGTAAAGGCATTAACAGCCAGGAATTAGTCAGGTGTATTTGCTTCATGTTTTAGAAGTGATGGCACAGAGGCAAAGACTCAACTGGAAGTAAGGTCCTGGCTATATTTTTCTCTGTAGGTAAATCACTAAACAACTGGATTTTCCCTAATCAGCTCTCCAAAGGTGATCCTGATGATGTGCCTGGCTACACAGTGCATAGTGACAGTAATTCTGCTTTGTCACAGAATCATTAAGGCTGGAAGAGATCTTCAAGATCACTGAGTCCAACCATAATCCAGCTACCACAACCACTAAACCAGCTCCTGAAGCACTACACCTAAATGCTTCTTGAACACCTCCAGGGCTGGCAACTCCATCCCCTCCCTGGGCAGCCCATTCCAATGCCTCACCACTCTTTCAGTACAGACATTTTTCCTAATAACTAACCCAGGAGGTTTGGATTAGATAAAGTGCTGTCCCTGGCACAACTTAAACCCATTTCCTCTCATCCTCTCCCTAGTTACTTGGGAGAACACCAGCCTCTCCACACCTTCCCTTCAGGTAGTTGTAGAGAGTAATAAGATCCCCCCTGAGCCTTCTCCTTTTCAGACTGAATAACCCCACTTCTCTCAGTCCCCCTCACACAAGATGCCCTCCAAACCCCTCTCCAGCCTTCTCTGGAAGGACCTCCACATCTTCCTTACACTGTGGCACCCAGAGATGAAAGTTGAGCACAACATTCAAGCTGTGGCCTCACCAGGGCTGAGTATCAGGGCACGAAGCTTGTGTGGATTTCAAGCTTCCAGCTGTGGTTGGTGTTGCTGGAGGCCAGTGGCTTCTCCTGCAGCCTGTCTCCTCAAGAGATTACAGCAACTCAGACCCTTGTTGTTTAGGAAGTAAATTTTCATCTGCTGAAATGAAAACAGGATGCAAACCAGCACACGTTCTGCTGCACAAAATGTGCTTCCAGGAACCATCCCCAGTGGGACTGGACACAGCTCTGGGCTGGAGGGGAGCTTGAGAGCTGGAGCAGGTCAGTTTTCCTCCCTCTTGCCATTTTCTCTGCAGGAGGGCAAAGCTTTGAGCAGTCCTGTACCCTGTCAGATGAGCAGGGAAGAAAGGACGTGGAAGAGACGTTTATTGCAAGAAGTGAGTGGAGCCACATTTGTTAATCTCTAGCAATACATTATGTGCTGTATTCAAGTATTTATTAATATTACAACTCAATCACAGGTGCTCAGTTTAAAATTGGTGTCAGGAACCCAGGGGCTGAGGTAGAGAAGCTTCCAATTCACACGTTTTAGGAACATAAATAAGGGATAGTGGAGAATGAAGACAAAATGAGGCCAGTACAAAAGAGAGTACAGAACTCTCAGCACACAAGCAGCACTCCAGGGATGTCACACAGAGCAGGAAATTGCCTTCAAGCTCTCAGGCTCTCTCTGCTCCAGTGGAGTAATGAAAATGGACACTGGAGAAGTATTTGACTTCCTTGACCTACAGCTGCTTTGAGCCTTGTTACTGCTTCAGGTAGTGGTGATCTTGGGCCATCAAGCTGGCAGAAGACAGAGTAACATAGTTATGGCTCAGAGAGAAACCAGACTTCTCTAACATAAAGATAATTAAGTTTTTATGGGTGGCAGTGGATGGTAAAGTGAAGGACAGAGCAAAACACAAGGCAGGTGGCAGAGAGAGCACACTGACAAGTATCCTAAAAAAGAAAAGGGCAGCACTGTTGCCATTAAAGAATCTAGATGAGTAACCACACCAGTGGAAGAAACCTTATGAATCCCCCACTGAAGAAGCTTTAATCAGAGCCTGAAACAGCCACAAGAAATGGAGCAGTCAGAAGGGAAGTGGTGGCATATATAAAGTCTTGAATGGTCCCCTTGTTTTTCCACCTTCCTCAGTCAGATTGCCTTTCTCCTGGTTTTGCTTGCCTTGTTTCACCTTCCTGGTGACAAAGGGCTAGTCAAGTTTTCTTAGTATCACTTCTCTCCTAATCTCATCTTCTTTTATTCACATAACTGAGAAATATGAACGTGGAGGGATTTCATACGTGTTTTTTTAAAAAAATCCCAAAGCAAAGCAAAACCCCAATGCCCATGTAGACAGACTGCCCTATCTTGCATTAGTTCTACTTGATTCAGACCACAATCCCCAGCACCAGACAGTGGTCTGCTCTGAATGCTGCTGTGGGCACTTTGCTTTTGATTCAGTCTCAATGCAAGTGACACTAAAACCCCCTCTTCTCCACTGATGATTTTTTAAATATCATTAGCATCTAGACAAGCTAGCTGAGTTCAAACCTCTTTTTCCTAACCACCAGGCCCTACACAAAGGGTAAAACCTTTGCAATGCTAATATTAAGGACAATCAACCCTTATAAAACAGTCTGTTGAGGAGCAGGCTGCCAGCTGAAAACCTGAAGTAAGTAAGAGCAAATCTCTGCTCACAGGCTGGCTCAACTGCAGTTTCAGCACACAATAAAATTACAATATTCTACCAATAGCTGCCTGCTAAGTGAATCACAGTTATAGTCTTTGTGGACATTATCTGTGCCCACAGCAAGTTAATGCAATTTAGATGGGGCTTGCATGAAAAAATACATTGTCTGTTTGGAAGCAGTGTGTTTCCAGGTAGAAACACTGATAGTATCAACAACAGGTGACAAATCATTTATTTGCCCCTTCAACTTAAAACTCAAAAGAGAGTCTGAGTGCATCAGGGAAATAAATTCAGGAGTTCTTTTGACTGAAACACAAAGCAGTTATTGTGGCAGCACCCCAAGAGTGAGTTCTGAAGCTTTTAGAGATCTGGCGTGAGTTTTAGAAACAGAGTTTAGACCAGAAAACATGTCCAGTGAAACCTGAAAGTCATCTTTTGAGCTGAAAACTCTTAAGTAGGTGAAGTTCATTTCACTGCTTTCCTCTCTAGAAATGTACATTTTACACTCCATGTGACACATTTGGGGTCTGCAAAGCAGTAAGTGTGGAAGGCACTGGGGTGGTGGAGATCCAAGATGTGTTGCTGTGAAACTGGTGAGTAAGAACTTCACCCCACAGCCTTGATTTTATGCACACAAATCCTCTTTTTCATTTCACTGGAATACCTCATCTGTAAAGCTACAGAAGTCTCTGTGTGCAAGTTAAATGCCTTCTGCTGACCCTGCAAGGGCTGTTTTTGTTGCAAAGCAGAACTTCTTGCAAGTCTGTGGAACTGTCTTTAATCCTCCGTCTGGATGTGCATTGCTGTGTGACAGCCTTGCATCCCTCTAAGCATTCCAAACCCATTCCTGACAACACTTGACTGCAGAAATGGGGAGAAACGAGCTGCTGACCTACAGGTTACAAAACTTAATCAGCTGGAATTTTCACAGTCAAGTTGCAATAAAAATTGAGGGTCTTCAGTTAACTGCAGATTGATCTTGCTTTGGGGTGAAGCCTAAGGAGAGGATTTTAGCTGCACCATGAGCTATTCTCAGCAGTAATTCTTGCTGGAGTTGCACAGCAAAAGGTCAATAAACTCCAGGAATTGGGCCTTTACTTGAAATGTAAACATGTGATTTAACAGAGGATACATTAAAATGAAACCAAATTGTGTTACTTCCTTAGAACATTAACCGAGGTTAGCAAATGCCATGGCAAGAAGAAGAAAAAATTCCCCAGAATTGCACTATCAGCAGTTTGAAATGCATTTATCACTAATCATATATGGCAAGCATATAAAGAACTGACCTCAGCTGGAACAGACCTAGGAGATGGGTTCTTGATTGTGTTGGCAGGTATCTAGCACTGGTTTTAAGTTGAATTCTGAGCCCATCTCCCTTGTGTTGCTTTGCTGTTATAAAAGCAAGGGCAATCATTATACCAAACTTACAGAGCATTTTTCATCCTCTGCATATTAAAGAATTTTAGCAAGTGATGTGTTAGTTTGTGACTTCAGGATGAACTAAGTATGAGCATGGAAAGAAATCAATTTAAAGGCATTTAAAGCAACAAAACAACAAGATCTCATGTTCTGCTTTCTCATGTCTGGTGCCAGTGGGCATTACCATCCCTTCAGCCTTTCTGTCCATATTCCCAGCTGTGTTCATCATTAATTTAGCCAAACATACTGGCTGTATTTTTAGAACCTCTGTAGGAATAATTCAAGCCTTAATAGAGATAATTAACCATACCTTCATTCTTGAAACCAGTCTGTCCACTGGAAATGGCATTTATAAGCAGGCCTTGCTTTTCCCCTTCTGCTTTTTTCTCTTTATCTACATAAAGAAGAACAGGCAGACAAAATTAATCCAATGAACTGAATTTTCAAACTTAAATAGTGCAGGATTGGAGGGGTTGTTTGGGTTCTGTGTGCTGCTGTTGTTGCTGGAAGTATTAAAATACCCCATAAGTTTTGGGTTGTTTTTCTATTCCACAGGTAGTGTTTTACTGAGGAAACCTAGAAGTGATCCAATGGTTTACAAAAGCATAGATAACCCTACTGTATTTAGGGTTGCTTCTGTCTGTCCAACAAAGTGGGAGAGTCAGAGGGGGCAGATTTGAAATCAGCCACGTGAGCCAGCAAAACTTCCAAAGAATGAAAAGTATGTTTAATCTGGTAAGGACTTGGTTGGCCTGCTGGTACCAAAGCCACAGAATCCGTGTTGATTTCTCAGTTTAGAAAAATTCTCCCTTACACTTCTGAAGCAAAAATTGAAGGCTGAGATTTATCAGAGCCCAGTGAAGCCCTGGTGCCCACTGCCTGCTCCTTCTAGTGGGGGGAAAAAATGATTTGGGGTTGTTTTGGGGTTTTTTTGCCACAGTTGCTGCCAGGCTCTGCCTGGTATTCAGGGGGGGTTATCACTGTTACGGGGTAACCATGGGTAGTCTGGGTTTGAACACCTCATTCTTCTCACTAATTCAGCCAAAAACTGGGGAGGGGGAGGAAGGTTTCCTTTGTGTTGTTTATTCAGACTCAGTTTCAGAGGTGTTGATGCCATCATAACTTGCTCTGCCAGTGAGGGGGGCTCATTCTGAGTTATTCTGTGGTGGAAGTTTTGGGGGTTGTTTTTTTCCTTAGTGCTTCTGTCTTGGTCTCCATTTATGGCCTGTAATTAGCTCTGTTTTCAGTAGCTTTAGATGGACCTGTAGTTAGTCTGGAGTTTTTTGGTGTCATACTTCCAAGAGTTCCATCCTTTGCTTTCCTACTAGTTTCTCCTAAATTAGTTCATATATAAATATATATATATATGTCATTTGATAATTATATATTCGATATATTGTGTAGAGCAGGCAACTCAGAGCTTCTTCTATATTCCTCATTGAAAATAGATTTATTCTTTGTAGTTTTGGGTTTCTGGGCTTGAGCTGCATTTTCTAGTTTGTTTTTTAGTGATCCTGCTACTTTGTTTTTGTTAAATCCAGATGATGCTGGCATGGGTGGCAACCTCGGCATGTTAGTGAAGCTCTTTGTGTTCTTATTTCAGTTCCTTTCAGTTCAGCATCACTGGAAGCTTGTAGTTGAATTATCTTCAGATCTATAACTTGAGGTGGCTCATAGGTGCCCTGGCACCTGGTGCCCAGTTCTATGCAGGACTTTGTCTTCAGCCCATCATTTGGGGAACCTGTTTTGAAAGGTAAAGCTTCCTGTATTGAAAGGAATCAAATGAATATATGTGTGCATCTTTGGGGCTATCACTTGCTTCTTTGCTGTCTTGCAGACTCAGATATTTGAAACCTTATGTTCCTTTTTATCTTGAAACATACCATACAAAATTCTCAGTTAACAACAGTCATGAGCTGCACATCTCCAAGCCACAGCTAAGGTTAACACACCTCATAGCTGAAGAGTTGCTGAGATTTGGTTTGGGTCCTTCTCTAGTAAGTCAATGCTAATAGCAATTTTCTGCCTTTTTTTCTGCTGCCACTCCCCCAGAACATTTACAACCCTTGCTTACCTTGGGGCTTGGGAGGGAAGCAGTTTTTCCAGCCTAACTGCTGTGTTAGCCTTTAATCTGTTGTCAGGAGGAGCCAAAATGAAAACTTTTAATTTTTTTTCTCCAGATTGATGACTTCCTGGCTTTTCTTCATTCTTTGTTTCTTCCCAAACCTGTGCTTTTGCCTCCACTCAGCACCAAGCTGCATGGGGTTTCAGAGGTCCATGCAGCAAAGATTTTTTTTTAATTATTTTTTTATTTAGGAGCTAGAGAGAACAGCAGTGGCTCATCAGGAGCTCAGCTGCTGGACCAGACTGCTCATAGCAAAATGTCTCCAGTTTGTAGTGGAGAAAATCTAAAACACAGAAAGTGATCCATGGATTTAACCATCTGGTAGATTTTCTTTTCCCAAAAGCATGGGAGAACTTTGGAAATGGCAGATGTGCTCTCTTCAAGCTTGCTACAGCTCCATGCAGTCTGCAGCAGTGCTACTACTTGTGCTGTTTCTCTCTTCTTTCTGCTTTGGACATGGTTAGGAGGAGTTTGAGAGCCTAAAGGAGAAGTGTCAGCAAAAAAATCTGTGCTCCAATGGGGCTCAGCCTCTGAAACTGCATCTCTGTGAGCAGGACACCACTTGAGCTCCAGCTGTCTCTCCCAGCATGACAGACATCACCTTCCACGTTCCATCAAATGGAAATAATAGTCATAAACTTGGGGCAGGGGAGGTTTCTAAGTGAAAGGAAGAAAATGGAAGATATTTTCACTTTTACCAGGAATCCACCTCTAATCCTTAACCAGAATTCCCATAACTCAAATCCACTGCCTTACCATCCTCTCTGTGCCCCACATCCAGTGACAACCAAAAGCAGTGACAGCCAAAACCAACTCAGGATCTTTGCACTACCTTCTAGAATAAAGAATAAAGGGAACAGGGAGAAGCACAAAGATGAATATGATTTCAGTCTGTCCAGTCTCATAGTAAACAAAAGTTTTACTTCCTTTGCTAGAGGAGAAAATTGCTTTGATTCAGATCCTGCTGTCAGATAACAGATATGTGGCTTTTTTAAGATTGCTGCCTACTCAGCTAAGGTATATATATTTCTCTATCCATATATTTCACTGCTTCTAAGAGAAGAACCTCAATCAATGCCTTCAATATGTATCTAGAATCTGCTTTATATTCTCTGAATGACACTTCAACTAACTTTCTATCAAAATAATGACTGCTAAAAATATTTCCCTGCAAAATTAAACCCCTGCTTAAGTTAAAGAGAATAAAGAAAAGGACAAGAGAAGGTAACATACACTGTCACTAAACTTTTTATGGACATCTGCAGTTTGCACTGACTGCATTCTAACCCAGCCAATGAAAGAGCCTGCAAACAAGTCCATAACACTTAACTCTGTGTATTTCTTAGTGTCAATGTTAAGAATGGAAAACACCCTAAAAAAAAACCTTAAACAATGCAAACTTTTTAACTGGGCTTCCCAAACTACTTTCCCCTTGGCCTGGGGCCCAGGGCACCCATATTCTGCTCTCTTGGCACAAAGTGTGATGGTTTCATTCTTCCGTGGATGACTAACACTTCACCAGAAACTTTATTTAAGCCCAGAAGAATGGATGACCTTCAAACAAATCACTTGCCAGTGCCTGAGAAGCTGGCTGGGAGCTGGGCATTGTACCCCCAGCACTGACACTTCCTTTCCTCCTGCACCTCGTGCTGTCCTTAGGACCTCTCTGCTCAGTGGCACAGCAGTGAGAGACCCCTGGTTTATTCTTTGTGAGAACAAAAGGCTTCCCAGCCTGGCTGCAAACCACCTTGCTTCCTGCAGCCTCTCCAAGTGGTTCACCAGGTGGTGGTTTTCCTGCCAAATGGGAGGCAAAGCTCAGCTCCTGAGTTCCTGTTGACTTCCAGCCTCCACCAGGAACTGGATGCTGCTGAATCCCCTCCAAACCATCAGTAACCTTGCATGCTAGCAGCTTGCTCTGTCAAAAATATCCCCTTTGCCACGGATACTGCCAGTCAGCTCAAAGCAAAGAGCTGCTGGATGAGAAGAGGTGGATTTGGCACCTTTCCCTCTTGGAGAATCTGCTGAAACCCAGATTTCAACGTGGTGCTCTTGCTGCTGGGCATCACAACCCTTCTTGGACTCCACTACATGCAATTAATTGTTCTGTTCCCTTCCTTCCATGCTAATTAGCCAAACCTGGAGGCAATACTGCTGAGTGAAGCAGCTCCAGGTATACAGGAGATGACTTGGGCCTCAGAAAATACATCAGATTTTAATCCTGCTGTGTGTGTGAGTTAAGGCTACTGTGCTCCTAATTTAGGTGATGAATATGGGCCACTGTTAGTCCTCTTGGTGGGAGACAACTCTAACAGCTCAGTGCAGCTCCTGGTGTGTGTCCCAGTGAAAAAAACAGGGAACACTTTGAATTTTAGCATCCTTCAGCCCTGGGCTTCCTGGTTGTGAAATGCAGAGGTATTGCAAAAGGTGCCCTTGAAAATAAGGATATTAACTGTCAAATGCATACCCTGCAGCCTGATTTTCTTTCCAATAAAGCAGGTGGTAACACAACCAGATTGCACTAGATAAGGAGTGTTCAACAGCCAAACTGGATTTTGGCAGGGAGAACACCACAACCAGTAGCACACCCCCTCTTGAGAGGATCTGAGCAAGAAATTAAGTGGTTAATGGCCACATATAATCAGAACTTTGATCTTGATTCCAAGAAAAGGCACTTGAAGCCATTAGTTTATATCTCCAAAGCAGGCATGGGCATTGGTTTAATAAAGACATAGATGAAGCCTTATGATGCTGTCTGCTGCTGGTCTGCTCACCTTTCTGTGCCCACCTACTTAATCTACAAAATCAAAGAGGTTTGTTTTGGTTTTGACTGATAACCAAAGACCTTTCTGGTTTTTAAATGAAGGATAACTCTGAGGAAGGATGTTCTGTGGGAGTAAGGGGCAGTAGGGTTATAGCAGAGTGAATACTTATTTGATCCTGTCAGACCTGGCTCCCAGAATTCCCATTGTGAGTATAAGATCAGCAAATGATAAACAGAAGGTCATTGTTTTGAGTGTACTTGGAGGTACTGGTGAGACCCTCACAGAAATCCTACTTAGAAATGGAGACCAGGGCAAAAGCTGCAGATTAAAGCAAAGAAATCTAAATACTTACAGGGATGGCCATACAGCTGCTGCCTGCCTCCAGGTAGGCACCAGAGAGTGTTTTATGGGTATTTTAGTGCTCAGGAAGTTTTTTTAAGATCTTTTCTAAGAAAATGGAAGATCAAGCTCTAGGGACTCTCCTCATCTCTAGTTTTCACCATTCTAAAACCCAGACAAATTGCTAGTGCTTTTGTGAGCTAATTTTATATTTTTATCCCTTTGTTTTGGTCATAGGGTCTGTCCTACTGATTTTTACAAGATAGATTCTATATTCCTGCTTATTCATTCCCTTTGGGGAAAAAAATGTAGTGTGTGCCCTCCAGCTCCTTACTTAGGGGATGCTTCTTGACACATTCTCTATTCCTGCTGATTTATTCCCTTTGGGGATGAGACCTTTGCAGGTCTCAGCCATCACTCCACTTCCTTCCAAAGCAAACCCAAAATGATTATGTCAAAATTTGCTTTCAAATAAGGGAATTCATGGATAGCTCTGCTTGAGTGTGTGTCTGGGGGGTGCATTCTTTAGGTTATGTGTGACATGTCATATTCTAAATGCTCCAAATCTTCTTTCATCAAAGAATTCTCTTGTTATTTCATATTGGAAAAAAAAAAAAAGATTAAATGGTGAAACTGGAGATTCTCTGGACATCCTTCAGAAAGCTAAAGAGTGGCCTCCAGAAGTGTAGCTTTAGGGCATGTGAGTTTTTGTTGAAGAACCTCTACAGAGCTCCTCTCAGCTGGAACATGCAAGGTGAATGACCCCAAGGAAGGGAAAGATTCAAGAGGAGCAAACAGAGGCACTGAAATGACTGGGATTTGCAGTAAAAAGTCAAGTTCTGGATGTCCTCAGAATTCAGGCTTTAAGTAGCATTTCTGACATCAGTGTAAAGGGGCCCTTGCACAGCAGCTGGTTTTCTTCCTGAGCATTTTGAAATATATTTACATCTGTTTTATCTAGTTCTGAATAAGGATTGTGTTCAAGTGAGATGTGGAGAAGTCCAAAATCAGATTATTGCTGCTGTTTCTTTTGCTTGTGTCAGACAGCTGAGGTGTTTCTTTCCTATAATCCACTCTCATCTCATAGTGATGTTCTCCCTAATTTCTGTGGCCATTTTAGGTGAGCAGCAGCTGGGCCTTTCTTTATTTCCCCTGCAAGTCACAGCTCCTTTGTTTCTTTCCTATCAGCAAATATCTACTCATTAGTCCCATCTCATTGTTTTCCATTTACCTACATTAAAAAGTGTGTCACTCCTTACCTCAGGGGTTGTACATAAATTAAAGCCTCCTCCATCTAAGAGTTTTATTCTTTCTGGTTATTGCATCACCTGGAAATAAAATGACTCTTTGTTTATAGCACATACTGAAAGTCCTACCCCTTATTTCTAAGTTCAATCAGTCAGTTTTGCTGTTAGATTGTGTTGAAATTCCACAAGTTTGGCAGAATAATTGCAACCCAAATATTCTTCTTTGAGGGGCCTAGAAATTGGAAAACCTACCTTTTTTTTTTCTTTTTTTTTTGTGGAAGAAAGAAATAATTTCTGGTTCTTGTCTTAAAAGTGCTTTGAGAGTTATTTAGATAGAAAACTCCCAGGTTTACAAGCCTGAGCTGTATCAGTCTTCTCCTGTAATTCATATTTAAATGTGAACTTTTGGTGAGCTACTTGCTGCTGGTTTCTGTCCTTGGAGTTTATCTGGGAGAAAATCTTTGAGCAGCCCTCTTAACTGCTCTGTAATCATCATCATTTTTTGACTTCTCAGAGTAATAAAATACCCTGTGTGTAGCTATGTTCACAGTAATGTTTCACACAATTTAAAAATGTTGCCATCCCTAATGTGGGTCCTCATAACAACATAAGATGTCCACAGCAAAATGTTCAGTTTTTTTGGAGAATGACTTAGTGCAGAAATGGCAGGTAAATTGGATTACTTAAACTAGGTCTTGCTAATTAATGCTGATCTGTAAAAAGCCTTCCCAAAACAGTTTCTAGCATTTTATCTGCCTAGGATAAACCAAATGCTGCTGTTATTTAACTCACATGATCACACAAATCCAAAGACAACTGATTCCCAGCCATGTTGCTTCCCAAGCAAGTGTGCAGCTCTCTCCTTGCTGAACAATGAAATATTTAGCACTCAAACATGGCTTTGTAAAGGGAAGAGTTTCCATTGCTTCAGTTTCCTGTCCAAATAATTGTAATGTACAGAGCAGTTGTCCTGGTGTGAGTAATGTGCAGGTTTAACACAGCAAAACCCATGTGCCCAAACTCAGCCTGCAGTGCTGAGGCTGCTTATTAAGATGGATGAATACTCAACAGATATTTGTTATTTTAAATACGTGAAGCTGACTAACTAAATCAGCTGAAGTTTATCATATTTATTTTATGTGCATTTTTTCCCAGCAGAAAAACAAAGAATATTAGCATTGTGTCTGAACAAAGTACCTGTAATTGCTTCCCTTCAAAGCTGATGTAAAAGCAATGGAAAACACAATCAATTCACTGATTATTTGATGTTCTATTGTCTGATGCAAGAAAAAAAAAAAAAAAAGGAAATAATTTACCACTACCAAACATAACCATGTCCTTTGCACACTTTGGTATCTTTTGTTTGAAATCATCTCAAGGGACTCCACAAAGCCACTACCAGCAGTCAGAGAGGCAGGGATTTGATGTGGTCTTTGTGACAAGCCTTTTCCCAAAAGTGCCAGCTTTCAGGGGCAGTTCCTGGAAAAAGTCTTACTTGATAAATACCCTTCAAGTGTTTTGGACCTCCTTGTTCATCAGCTGTCACCCAGCTTCTGTGGCACTGCTGCTTAGGGAAGGTTTTACATATATTAAAACAAAACCTTTAGTCTCTTCTCTACCCCTGTGAAGAGCAAGTCCAGTCACCTCCAGGATAGTCAGTAAGTATAACAGGATATTTCATTTTTCTCTTATCCTAGCTGAGCAGACAGTATATTGCCATATATATTGCCATTGAAATATAATAAACTTCTCCAGAATTGTTAGGAAAGTTTCCTATTTCAAAGCAAGATTTGGAGTCTGCTTCAGGCTCCCCAGCTCTAGGAGGTGTAGGTGTAAATCTGAGGGCAGAATTTCTTTCCTATGTTACAGCAGGAGATACAGGAAATCAGTGTTTCTTATCCCAACTGTTTATGAAAGACCAGGGGGAGCAAGGAGAGGGATGTATTCCTTGAGCTTGTCAGCAGAAGCAATAAACCTAAAAATTTAGGATTACAGTTTTGGAGGAAAATTTGTTGTGAGCATGAAATACCTAAAATTCCTCCTGGGAAGTTGATTCCCACATGGGAACCATGGCCTCAGCTGCAATAATGACATATATTGGACTATCCCTGCTGTAAATCCAGAAGTGCTGCAGGTTTTCTGAGTGTTTCACATGGGAGGGTTGGGTCTTAAAGCCCAAAACGTGGTCAGGGTGGTATGAAACCTGCTGCACACTAAATACACCCAACTGCTTGATAAACAGCCTGCAGCTGGGCTAGCAGGGTGTACCATTTCCTTTGGAAATATGCAGTAAAGACCTGCTGGAGGGTCAGAACCAAAAAGAAGAGGTTCTGTACAGAAGAAGTACAGGATCAAGCTGAACCAGGTGTGTTAAGCAGTAAGGAACCAGAGCTGCAGGCAGTGTGACCATCAGCAGCCTGTAATGGCCACACCATAATTATTTCCCACCATCCAGCTACTGAGTGTTGTTGGCACACACTCAGAAGCAGCTCAAAAAGAAAGAATTAAATGGCATCATTTCCTTTTGAGTGTTCTTCAGGGTTGTTTTAGCCATTACACAGGCAAACAGTAATGGGAAAAGTGTCCCAAAGTGTCAGAGTTAGCTGTCCCGATGGACTCACCAAATGCCTGCATTTAAAAGGGATTGTAGCAAATTTATTGCACTCTTATCAGCAATGACTGTTTCAGTATTCATAAAAGGTTTTTTCTTAGATTAAGAACGTGTTATACAATTGAAAATCTAATTCAACAGTGATGGAGCATCAATAACTGAAGCCAAGCAAGGCTGAGGGGTGCCACCTCAAGTTAGATATCAAATCTAGGGGTGGCAAGATCATGGTGTCCCCCCCAAATTATTTTTGGATTGAGATATCTCAGGGTGCAGATGGGATGTTTCTCCTCAAACCCATTTATACAGAAGACTGCAGTGTTTGATTTCAGCTGAGATCTGATCTTGGAGAAACTGAAAAAAAAAAAAAATAGCTATACAGTTATATGAAACCAGACTGGCAGGTTATGTGTGCATGGAAAATATCAAGTAGCATGTTAAGCTGTGGGGAAAAAAAGCACCAGCCCAGGTCTGAAATTGCTTGACAAGAAAGGGGGGTTTGCATCCCAGCAGGCCAAGACTTCAGTGTTCTGGAGCACCATGAGCATCATCTGTTTCCTATGTAGGCAGGAGGTGATTGCTCCCAGGCAGGCTGGAGGGAAAAGAACATTTTGAAAGCATAAAGGAGCTCCCAGAGGCAAGGAGGGAGGAATTCTGGAGTTAGCTGGTACCAAATGAGTATTAAGAAATCCTTCTCAGCAGCGTGGAGTGAGGAGGCAACCATGGGTCTTAACTCCCCAGGACTGATTCCCAAAGCTCCCTGTGTCCCTCAGGACATGAGTTCTGCCAGAGGACTGAACCTGTGAACATCAGCACATTTACAGGACAGAGGGGAAACAGAAGGAACTTTGGGCCTTGTGATAAGTAGTTCTGTGTGGTTCCCTCTCCTCTGTAAGTGCTTTGTATGTAATTCAGTTACCTATTATGGGGGTTGTATAAACTTGTCCTTAAATAACCTGGATTTTCATGCCTCCAAGACCCCTAACTAGTATCAAGGTACTCCCCCCTTTACAGGCACAGTAAACTTTAAGCTGGGATGCTGGACCACTTTTACAATGTGTCCTCTCCCCTCCAGCATCACTTTAAGGGATCCAAAGATGAAAACCAAATGCACCTCCATGAAGGTGCAGGGACTCCCACCCAGAGCTGGGGGTCACAGGAGCTCCTTGGCAGGCACTAAGACAGGAAGGCTGCACAAGGAGTCACTGCATCTTTCCTGTCACTACATTTTGGCAGCTTTCTGCTCAGTGTGTCAGCTGCCATCAGTAGTGTTCCACACCATAGCATGGGTTGTATTTTAGGGAGAGGGATACATTGCCTTAGGTATTGAAGCATTCCCTATATGTGCTTTTTGAGTCTAGTTCTGGGTGCTATAGAGGCTTTAAAAAGTGTTGAGAGAATGATCTTGCAGAGATCATTCCTGTATAAATCTTTTTATGCATTTATTTCTTTTTGATGAATATACAGGCTCCTAACCCAAACTGGTGACTAATGTAGTAATTCTACCTATAATACCACAGGTAGGGATTAATCAACAGTGCCCTCTTTGAAGATGATGTCTTCTGAAAAGCAAAGTCATAATCAAAGAGGGCTTTAGAGGTTTCTTTTTTTCATCTCCTGAACTGGAACTCTGCAAACCTAAATCCCAACCAAAATTGTTCTTTATAAAATTCAGAGAGTATCTCACCTGCTACCACATCTCCTTAAGGTTTCAAGTACTACTCCATCTTTCATTTTATCAGAATTGTTTTTTAAGGTCACTGCACTTGTTCAGCCAACAAAACTTCCACATCACTTTGCCCCTAGTGGCTTTTGCTGTCTTTTTCTCAATTCCGTTTTTCTTTTCACCTCATATTTGCCTTTTTGCCATCTATTTTTATTTATCCAGTTTACACCCTCATCTTTATTCCAAAATACCAGTTGCCTTAATGGTTTCTTACTTGATCCAACATAATTTCTTCGTTTTGTTCTGTTTTTCCTGATTGTCATATTTCCAACCCCTCATCATTTGGTCTGTTCTGGTAATTATTCTCTCTAACTCATTCTATTTAGCTTCCATCCAGACACTAACATGTCACTTCAGGAGCTGGCCATGAAACTGTTGTTCCTATTAAATTGTTACATTCCTGAACAAGTTTTGTTCCTTGGACCAGAATTGAGAATGTTAATTCTTTTTCTAACTTGGAGGAACTAAGTGCACTTTTAGCTCCATCCAGGAAATCTACTGAAAATCAGAGTACATTTTTTCAATAGCAGGCACATCACCTTCAGTAAATCTACACCTGAATAAAAAGCCTTCAGTAGCCAGAAAGCAGAACAGAAGGAAAATTTATAGCTGAAGAGAGGCCAATCTGTGACTGACCCTCCAGGTGAACATTGCAGCTATTCCCTGCAATGATGCTCTGAGTCCAGTTCCTCTCTTACACCAGGGGAATGTCAGACTTCATGCTACTTGATCCACATCTCTCTGGGGTAATTACTGGCTTGCCCTTAGACCTTCTCCTCTCATACAAAAGCAGGAAGCACCCTGGCTTTGCATAGATGGGATGTCAGCCCTCTGCTGTTACTGCAAAAAAAAAAAACAAAAAACAAAAACTATGATGCAGAGAGTGGAATTAAGTAGTCTAGAAAGAAATACAACATCCAGCATCTTCCCCTCAACAGGGAAAGACAGATCATTGCTGGAATTAAGAACACAGCTCTACTGCCTAAAAAGTTTTCTCTGTATTTCACTTGATGCCCAAGACTTCAACCTGAGAAACTCAGACCTTTAACAGCCTGTTGTGATGATCATAAGAAAAGCATTTTTGTCCCTCTTTTTCAATGTTAAGTAAATAAAATCTCTCCTTACTCATTCTTCAGTTTCTTCCTGAACTGTTAGGTAAATAATTATTAACCCAAATCATTATGTTTGAGAACATTAAATTGTCTCCCATAAGTAAATGCAAACCATCCCAAAGAATTCACAGGACACTGAAGCAGGGACAAAGGCAATAATAATAATAATTATTATTATTATAGTGTACCTTTGCATATTTGGGGAAATGCTATAGACTTGTGTATTCTCTAAAGTAATTAAGATATTTAAAGGGTACTTTGGAGGAGCTTTTTCCATTGCAATTTTAAAGTTGCAAAATCTCTTTGATGTGTAGCTTAGAGCTGAATGTATAAATAAATGTTCTAAGTAAGGAAGCAAGAAAATACCATAATTAATTTTAGCTTCTGTGAGAGGAATCCTAAATCAAACCAGCTACTGGCACCACAGAGACCTTGCCCTAGAAAGAACATGCTAATTTATGCTTGACAACACAAGTATTCTTCAGATTTATACCAGATAAACTGAAAGGCTACCTTTTCTTTTTAGGTTATTGATCATTAATTTATCTGGCAAGACCCCTGCCTTCTGAAAAAAACCTGTGGCCATATGGGAAGTGCCAGCTAAGGGAGCCAGAGCCCATTAAGAAGCTGAATGCTGTGCTCCTGATGAGGTTTAGCTGGGCTAGGACTAGAAAGCCATCCTCAGGGCACAGCTACTTTCCTATTCCTATTCCTATTCCTATTCCTATTCCTATTCCTATTCCTATTCCTATTCCTATTCCTATTCCTGCTCTGCTGCCCTCATCTACTCACCTTCCACCTCTGAACTCATGACAAGATGATATTTCTTTAATTACAAGATGCTTGCTCCATCCTCCTGCAAGACCCTTTACCTTGAGTCCCTCTTTGCATGAAGTGTTTTTAGACTTGGGCATAGCTAAGCATTAGAGAACCAGAACCAGGATCCATTTTGAGCTTTGAGGAAGTGGAAAGATCTGGAAAAGGAGCTTTGGTAACTTGAGTTAGAGCTAAGATGACAGCCTTATAAGTCTTCAGACCTTGCTGGAGCAGTGATGACTTGTGTATGGAAAAGGTGTTTGTCCAGATAAATAGTTTTTTCCTATCAGAATTGCTATAAACTGCTTTGAAGACATTAAGATTAGAATTAGAACAGTTACTTTTTTAACCTAAATTCAAGGGATTGTCAAGTTTTGGCTGTAGCTAACCCCCTCATCATGCACTAGACTTAGAAGAGTGGCCCTGGGCTTTGGTTCTTGGTGTCAGCAGAGTCTTTGGGTACCCCAGTCTAGGTGTTTTGGCCTTCTGTAAATGCTGATGGATTCCCTTCCTGGGATCTAACACACATTTTGAAGATTCCAGTAAAACCTTGCAGTGGTCAGACTGCAATGGCAGAGTCAGCCAAATGCAAAGCAGCTTCAGACATCCTGCACTCCAGCTTGAGCCTTACTGCCACGGCTCACTCTGAAACCAGTGGCAGTGGTTCCTGAGCAGCTGAAAACCAAATAGTTCTCTAGTACTCTTCATCATAAAAATGAGGGGGGAAAGATGGCCCAAAGAACTGGCTGAACAACATTGCATTTAAGTTTGCAAAGAGGAATGAAGAGAGTGCTGCTATCCCCTTTGGCAAGAGACTCCTGACATCTGAGAACTGGGTGCTGGCTCAGGTTTTGTGTGTTTTGGGAGAGGGGGGAAGAAAGAAAAACTCAAAAGCATTTGAGATTCTAAGTAGGTTTTTTGTTAGTAAAATAAAGTGCCTTTTCTGGTAATAGGAATTCCTCTAATTCCAGGGCTACAGCCCCAGAGCTGGAATGACATGTTGCACAGTTTGTTGTAAGTTGATATGGTCCCAATTCAGCAGCTCCAAATGTAGGTTTTGCTTCCTATAAATCTAGAACCAAAACATTTTGGTGGATTTGAAATTTAGCAGATTGCTACCATAAACACAGAATGAGGCTAAAATTCCCTAAAGCTCTGCAAAAACAGAAGCAGGCATGCTCTGGGACATAGCAGCATCTCTCTCTGTATTTAGCTCAGATTATTTATTCACTTTTATGGATCCTTTTACTTACAGTGGTAGCCTCTTTGTTTATTTTATTTTGAACCTGTGGGCCTCTGCTTCATGTACATGTACAGAATAGGGTTGTACACACAGCCCAGGATGTTTGGAGCCCCAATTTCTGCCTTCTTGACAAGAGACATGGTAACAGCTGCTTTCACCTGCTGCCCTTACCAATTCCAGTTAGATTTTTCCTACAGCTGATTTACAGCACTGGGCTCCAAAACAGCAAAGGAAAAATTTCTACAAAGTGGCCAAACAAGAGCAACACACCCTTAAATTTAATGTTTCAACTCTATCCCCTCAGCATAGAAAATGGATTTTTCTTCATGCATAATTGTCACTAGAATTACGCTGGACTAATTATAGCTGAATGATATGAATATGAGCAAAGAGAAAGAAAAAAGGCATTGCATTTTTAATGGAGTCAGGGAGACTCCATCATTTCTGGAGTATCTGTACTGCATACTTTGCTGCAAGAGCTTCTGGCATTTGAAAGCAATGAAACACCTATCTGCTTACAGTGAAATCTACTCAGAAATTTTCTGTGATGGCTCAGGGAAACTAGAATCTACCATTAATATTACCATTTTCTTGAAGGGGTGAAATGAAGGAAGCCTTTCTTCATGCACAAAGATCCCTGTGGGGAAAGAAACCAAGCCTTGCAATGATTGCTGAGTTGGAGATGTTGGTTTTATCTTTTAGATTTTTCTCTTCCATTGTTATAAGAAAAAAAAAATCTCTATTGAAACTGCAAGTTGAGAAACAAAACTAATTTTGAAGTTTAATCCAGAGATTGCTGAAGTGAGCATATTGATTTTGCATCAGCTGTTCAGCATATTGCCTTTCTTGTAGAACCACATAATTCAAAGTTTGGGAGCAGTCTACAGGTATTTCTCTGCATCCTGGATGATCCTAAGTGATCCTATGGAAAAGAAACAGTGTCATCTTGGTTCATAGTGAATTCCACGTGTCTGAAGCACTTCATAAAAATTAGAGTTGCTCTGTTGTTAGGGTGGTTGTTCTGGTGTCACATGCCTGGCAGACACCTGAGGGGTTTTTAATTATTATTTTTAAATGTGCATGCAGTGTAATAAGGTGGCTTCCAAAATACCTGGCTTCTAGCATCTACGCCAGAGGCTGGAAAAGATCTAAATGCTTGGTAGTCTCCCAGCAGGAAACATCTCACCCCATTCATCTTCATCTCCTGCCACGCTCCACCTTCCAGAACCAAGGCTCTTGTCCTAATTTGGTGTGTGATCACAGCCACATTTTTCAGGAATGATTGGTACATGCAAAGGACATGATTCAGCAAGACCCTAAAGCATGTGCCTCACTTGTAGCATATTCACATTCCCATTGATCTGAAAGTGCTACCAAGCACTGAGCCCAGGTAACTACTTGCCCGTGGAAAGCCAGCACTGTGTTTTAAACTCTTGAAGCTTGAGAAAGGGTGATTCCTTCATAAATTTGGTGTATTATCAATTTCAGGGCAAAACCTAAACCGAGCAGACTTTCTTTAGGGGACTACTGGGAATGCTTGCTTCAGGGTAACAGAAACCAAATAATCTGTTTTCCACGTTCTCTTGGAACTCCACCAGCCACAGGGACAATGGGGGGTGGAGGGAGGACAGGCTGATATCCCATTGTCTCCCCAGGACTCCCTGTTCCCTACCCAACACCAGGGTCAGTTTTTCTGACAGCTTAGAGATTTGTCTTAAGAGATGGAAAGGGTCTTTCTGCCAAAGATAACGTGGATGTTTCCAGTGCCTGGGTGAAGAAGAAAATGGTGTCACTCACACATGGCTTGGTTTTGAAGCACTTCTATAATCATTCCTACCTTGTGGTTTGTGGATGTTTTGCACTACTGAAGTCTAAACTGTATGAAAGCATCTCAACAACGTTGTGTTGCTATAGGGATCTCAAAATATGGTACAACTTTTCTTTTTTTATACCTTTTTAAAGATCAGTGTTGAAATAACTTCTCTAAAACAGCTCCTCCAGAGGTCAGCTTTTCTGGTGAGAGGTTTCTGGTGTCTGGTTTTGCTCCTCCTAGAAGGTGACAAAGTAAAACGAAAGGGAAACTTTTTTTTACCCCCCTCTGAACTTCAAATAACAACGTGCTTGTTTCCAAAAACAGAAATGAGTTGCAAGATCATAAAAATACTATTGCTAGTACCTCAGGAACAGAATGCAGTGATATTTTGTGTCCTCTGCACCAGCAGGGCATGATCAGCTTTGAGGGATGCTCTGTAGTACCAGCCAGGGGTTGGACTTGAAGGTCCTGCAGCAAGAAGAGTGACTGGGGTGTGAGGAGAGATGGAGATTACTTGAGTTTTACATTTCAGCCTTTATCTTATTGAGTCTTCTGTATTATTTGGTTACAATTCCATCTTGGCAAATGCTGCCAGAGAGGAACCATCAGCACTAGTTTAAGTACTGCATTTCCTGACCTTCAGGAAAAAAAAAAAAAAAAAGGTCAAATGACAATTTGGTGATGTCCTTATACTGCCATGACTTTCCTGGAGCTGCACAGTAATAACAGTAGGAGGAACTGGAGGGAAGAAACAAGAGTCAAAGAGGAATTACCACTTCAGAGGGGAAAATCTATTTTAGAGCATCTCCCAGGTTGAAGTTGTTTGGATTTGTAGTGTCTCAGTGCAGTGGTCTGCTCTGAACATGACTCTCCCTGTCTTGAACACACCTCCCCACCAGCACAACCAATATATATTTTTCTGGCATCATTGGAGAGGCAGGTTTTGGGATAAACAAAACTAAATGAGCCCACACAAGCAGGAGCCTGCTCTTATTTAGCAGGCTCAATCTCACCAAGATATTTTGGCATCATGGAGCAGACAAGAAAAAATAAAACCAAAAGTCCCATTTAATTCACCCAGAAGCACGAGTTTCTGAACACACCAGGTAGCATGTAGCATGCTGCTCTTCTCTGCTTACCTGAAGAGTGGATGATTATGAGGTTATCTGTTGGTATGATTAGGATGATCTATTGGCAAATGTTTTCCATCTGCCCCAGCAACTGGAAATTCAGCAGATTAGGCTCTGCTGAGGTACACACTGCCAGAAAAGGACCAGAAGGGACAGAATCACCAGCCTGGCATCCTACAACTGGAAACCAGAATGTGTCTCTTTGGGGCCTCTGCACAGGTGAGGCCATAAATCTGAGTTGGGTGGACTGATTTTTCTGAAATTCTTGCAAATGCAAACTGCTGCTTTATGAGGATGGAATCATCTCTGGAAAGTTTTCCATGGCCAAGTTATTTTCACTCTTATTTGTCAGACTTGCAGAAAGGAGACTTTCTGAGGAGCAGACAGCAGGGTTATTGTGTGGTGGGGTTATTTTGGGGGCATTATACCCCAAAATATCTGGGTGACCTTGCTGGTGGTTCCAGACAAAGGGCTGAACAGGAGCCAAAGTAAGACAGAATGCTGTGGGATACCCAAGGAAGACAGGGATTGCTCTGGGTGCAATGAACAGAGATGTTTGGGAGTCATTCTCCCAGAACCTGCCAAATTCTTGAAGCTGTTGTCATCCCTCCTCACTTGGGTTTCTGAGTGTTTGTTGAGCAGGTTACATTACCATGAACTCTCTTTTGCCCTCAGGAGGTCACTGACCTTTGAGAGGAATGCTGCTTGTTGCAGTGCAACACAAGTGGCATTAAAAAAAAAATTAAAAATGGGAAAATTGCAGTAATTTTGATCCTCCTTGCCCTCCCCTGCAGAAACCCCTTTCCTCTGCAGCTGACTATTGGATTGCAAATAAATTCTCAGCAATAAGCTCTGCAAAACAACCTTCTGCTGCTTTGCTTTTTTGCAGTACCTGGGGCTTGTCCACCCCACACATCTCGGAGCTCCATCCACAGCTCAAAGTTCTGTGCAGCAACTTGAAGTTTCCTCCTGTGAAAACAGAGCAGCTCTGGTTTGAGCACCGAAGCACTACCATAATATTGTTTCTGCCAGCTCAACATTCAGCTTCACTATCATAATAAATAAAACCCCTTGTTCTCACAGCTCCTTAAAAAGACAGTAGGTTTTTTCAAAAACCAGACCCAGCACAGGCAGCAAGTATTCCCATGGAGGGAAGTGGCTGTGGGCCATGCTGTCTCTCTCCCTCTCATAAATGAGGAAGAGGAGAATGAGAGGAAAAGGCACTGGTGTCCTGAATGATGAAGCTGGCCCCAACACCATGTAAGTGACTGCTGGATGTGGTGTGGATTGTGTGTGTGGGGCTTTCAGGAAGGGCTGTGGGCAATCTCAGGTGGGTCGTGGCTGGCAATTCATTTTCTGATTCACTCCTCTCTAGAAGCTGCAATACCCAAGTCTCCTTTTGTCTGAATATTGTGATATTGTAAGCATCTTCTAAGACAACAGGGCCAAAATTTGTGTGCCTTTATTTTAGGGGAAGTGGTGTAGGTTACATTAAAACTGCAGCCCCTTTGGAAAGACAGCAGAATTCTTTGCTCTTATGCTATGAATTTGACACACCCTGGAATATAAATGCTGTCAGCCCAGAATCACACTGTCCAAGCTAAGTGCTTCTAGGTCATCTGAGATAAGATTATGTAAAAAACTTCATGAGCTGGTGTGGGGATGAGAATTTCCCAGAATCTGGCCTCAGCTTCACATGGGAATTTGACAACGAGCCAGCCCAGGTCCATGTGAGCTGGGGAGCCCCAAGCAGTCTCTTTTCAAAGTTACTGGCTTGCCTAAAATATTCCAATCTTCCTTGCAAATTATTAGTAAGTATTGACTTGAGGTTGAAGAAACAAGGTCTTGAAGCTCCTGTGACAAATTTCCTTCTTTTCATTGTGGATATTGATTTGCCAAAGGGTGCTGTGTCAGGCTCCAGCAGCTTATTCTCAGAATTTTAGCAATCTGGAAATTTGGTAGGTTACAGGCACCGTGTTTAAATAAAAAAATAAATAGCAGTTCACTCCCAAGACTCAAATTTTGTCCCCAACTGCCCAAAAGAATTTATTTTCTTTTTTTCAGTCAATTTTCAGCCTCAAAGTTCATCACAGCTTTTACCATTTTGTTTTTACTATTCTTGGATTGCTCTGCTTTACCAACAAAAAGTCTGAACTCAGACATGTGTGGTTTTCCTGTCAGCAATGTCAGTCCAACCCCAGCATTGCAGAAATGGCTTTCTGTTCTCTCTCTGTGTCATTTCACTCCAATTTTCACCTTTTTTTTTTACATCTCCCTTCATCTTTTTTTTTTTTTGTATCAGCTCAAGTTGACTCTGCTCTTCATAGCTGCTTGTGTTTAAATTCACACTCCTACTTGTGTCATTAAAACTGTAATTACCACCCAGCTGTGCCAAGCATTTGGGGGCAGCACCATGGACAATAAGGCTGCAACACCTAGCAGTGCTGTCAAATGGTTGTAGCCTGGGATTTGGAAAATGAGGTGATTTTTAGTGTCATTCATGCTCCTTCTGGGGCCTCATTAATTATCAGGTGTAGACCTGGGGGGAGGGTTTCAACATGCTTTTAAATTGTGGACTACAGGTGGAACAAATAGAAAAGTGTAAATTATGGAGGGGGGGACACCAACAAATTCAGAACATGCCAGCATCTCAAAGCCAAAGGCATCTTTTAACACTGATGGAACCCTGAAAACCAGCAGCCCACTGCTTGAATTCCCATTTCTGTAGCTATTAGATATGGAAGGATAAACACAGCTAAGCTCAAGCTAACCCTTTGCCTAAACTGTCATCAATAATTTTGATTTTGAGAGCCTTTCTGTGGATTTAAGGTTTTGCTACAGATCAGAGTTGACTCAAAAGTAAAACAAAGCAACCAAACACCCATTTCATAATTTGCTTTGCAGCTGCAAACAAGATCTTTGTCTCCTTTCTCATCTCCCTTCTCTGTAGGTGTTCCTTTGAGGCTTTGGATCTGGGATAAAGAAGGTTGAGGCTGTACAGCATCCTTGCCCCTTCATTCCAGCTTCAGTTCCTGAAGTGTGTCCCCAGCAGTTCACACTGGCTTCCCTTTTCCCTGCTGAAATTTTAGAGACTCCCATGAATTAGTCAAAACAGGCAGCCAGGCACTCATGGGAGGCTTCCTGATTCTGCCTGCCCACCAGGGAGGAATTGCAGGGGTTTAAAATCTCTCATTTCCACTTCCACGTTGAGCAGAGGTGAAAGAAATGGGGAACTTCCCCCCAGCTGCCTACTAAAATCCAGCATTAGAAGAGCAATGCTTCTACTACTCAGCTAATTTAGGTTATTTCTAGAGCCTGCCCATCACCAAACTAGTGGTTAAAACCCAGCAGGGACTGGTGTAAAAGATACCTTCATTTTCTTACATTAATCTGCTCATTGATTCTTCCAAATAATGTCAGGGATAGTACCATTAATACTTTTTTTTTCCACTCTGTTTGAGAAGAGGGTGTAAAGCAAATGCCTCTAAGTGTAGAGAGATTACAATAAAGTCAATATTTCCTCTCTGGTGAGGTGGGTCAGCTTTGGAATCAATATAGTTTGCTTTCATAAGCCTTTAGAGGAATGTTCAGCTCACCCCACCCACCCAGCTAGCTAGCACAGCTTTCTTTCATGTTTCACCCCCTGCCTGGCTCCAGCAGGGAATATCCCATATTTATTGAGACAGAGCTTTTCCAGGGATATGAGCACAAGTGCTTTGTGCTCAGCAATCTCCCCGCAGGCATGTGCTGAAGGAAGCAGCTGAGTGGCCTCCCCAGCACAGCCTTTGGTGTCAAGATAAGATCTTCCTGCAACCAGAAAAGATGCCACAAGCAAACAGGTGCTTTCAGCAGGCAGGCAGGAAGGGAGAGAAATAAATAAACCCGAGCCTGCAAGAGAGGAGGGAGGATGTGACATGAGCTTCTTGCTTCCTAATATCTTCCATTTTGAATTTTATCCCAGCCCTGCTACTACCGAATCACACTCAGATCCAACAAAAGGGCTTTTGGCTGCTTCACACAGTGGAGCTTAAAACAAATAATTTTATTTTTTTTTTTTTTAAAAAGAGGTTCATTTAATAAAGTAAAATTTGCCCAGCAGGAGTTTTCCTGTGGATAAGCTATAGTAAGGCCTGCTAGCTTTGCAAAATTAACAAAAGCTCTACAAGCCATCTTGGCTTTTTCCCATACTGCAGAAAAAAGCTTGGTGTGGAACAAACACTTCAGTTGTTGCTCCAGCATCATGCCCTATTGCTTACATTCTTTGAGGTTTATGTAACCTTAAGTGTAGAGCCAGTGAGAAAGGTTTTGTTTTTTTCTTTTCAGTAAAAATGTCAGCCTGAGTGTGTTTAAAAACAAAACCAAGAAGCTAATCCCTTTCCCACAGAGACCAACTCAAAAACTTGTGAAACAAAGATCTTTAAAGCCTGTATCTTGCTTTGGCACGTTTGCTAGAAATCATGGGCTTCTGTTTGAACTGATTTCCTGTCAATGTTTACACTTAGTACCATATTTAAAATCATCAGGTTGCGTCACTGACAGTACTATTTCTGCCTCAAAATCTATCTATGCCCATACATGAATACATACAGGCTGAGCACAGACATGTTGTGAAAGAAGGGCAAGAAAATGTTGGGGTTTTTTAATTAAAAAAAAAAAAAAGTTCAAATGGATTTCCCTTTTTTTCTCATGAGTACAGAAACTTTCAAACTACACTTTCTAGTTGGTGCAAAACTAACCAGATCTATTTTGAATTATCACTGGAATTTTTAGAGTTGAAACCAATTAGAATGAACTAAACACATCTTCCAAGCTTGAACAAGATCATCCAGTTGAGCAGGAATGTGGAAAAAACAGACTCTAATAGAAGTACTATTTTTATATATGGCCTTGGAGTTAAAAAAAAACTTTAAATTCAAAGCTGTGAGAGTCTGATCTCACTGATCTGAAATTGTCAGGAGGCAATGAGACCTCCCTGAGGACCTCACTGCCTCTTTCTAAAAGCATGGGTTTTAATCACAGAATCACTGCTTGATCCCAGGGAGTCACTTAAGCTCACCCTGATGCTTAAAACCCCTTCACTTGTGTCCCTGAAACATTTTTGCTGCTTCAGAACCCAACCTTAGGGCCTTCTAGGAATGAGTAGATAGCAAACTACCCAGCAGTGAAAGTCCAAGTCCATGTGTGTGATACTTCTGAGCACAGGGGCATCCACAGGTCCTCTGAGTGAGTATATCATGTGCCAGTGAGTACATCAGAAAAGCCCCAAAAAACAGTCAGCAGGTCAGATTTTGACAGATTAGGAAATGATTTTGTGAGGACAGAAAATGCCTTCTACAGGATTCCCTGGAATTCCACGCCCATGGCTCTTGTTGAGCAAAGCCTCCTTTAAATCAAACTCTTTCACTCTGAAGGAATCTCTCAGCTTGGCTTTGGTAATAGCTGTGATCTGTCAGACCTGCTTCACCTCCTGGAGGTTAATTCAGCCACTTGCAAGTTCCATAAATCTCTTCAGCAAGCTAAGTAATACTTGTTGGCCATTTTCAAACAAGAAATGGCATTCCTGACTTTCATTCAGGTTCTCAGAATGAGTGAAAGGCAAGGAAAGAAGCTAGAAAAATGTTTTAAAGAACAGGAAAGAAAATACACATCTAACATAGGCACCACAAACCCAGCTATGCTGGCATTCAACGTGCCCTAAAGTCTGATTAAATCTTTGGACAAGATCATTTCAGATAAAGGGGGAAGTTGATGCTTCCAGCCCTGATCTTGGCTTTTTCTTGGGACACCAGTAGTTCAGAAGAAGAAAATTAAGTTGGCCTCTTCATCCAGAAAAACTTAATTAGCCAGGGACTTGTGCTTCAGGGGTTAAATTAATAGGGAGGGAAAACTCACTCCTGAACAAACTACTCATGTGTGTAGATATATATGTCAACCTTCAATCCCTGACATGAAATTGGGCTCTTTAAAGAGAGGTCAGGAAGAGAAATGCCTGATCTAATAGTTTGTGTCCTGAGTTTCTGTAGCTGAGCTATAGAAACTCACACTTCCTTTTCTTTAAATCCTGATGTGCAGGCAGTTCTTGTACTAAAGGTACAGGAACTTAAAACCAGAGAGAAGTAACCCAACTGCAAGATTCAGCATGAAGCTAGAGGGGAAAATATTCCCAAGACAAAGAGGCTTTTCAGTGCATCAAGAGAAAGCCATCAGCAGACTAACTGGGGAGGTTATAACCTAACTCAAAATAGAAATTAAACTCTTATTTCTTAGCAGGGAAGCATCATCTGTCTCCTCTGCCTAAAAATGGTCCTTTCTGGCATGAAAATACACAGGCCCATGTAAAGAGCATGTAAGTGCTGGAGGGAAGCAGAACTTCTCCTAAACAGAGAAGCCCTGGATACAGGGATTGTTTTATTGGTATTCCTTGTTTGGGTAAATCTCTGGAGAGAAGCTTTGTGGTATCAGTACCTCCACAGGAAGGCCAAGTTGCATTCAGAAAAGCTTCCTTACCCACCTACCTACATTTTCTAAATATAGGAAAACCAGTTCAAAATCAGTCCTGACATTTTTGAGGGCTCTTCTTTATTTAAAGTCTTAATTTCAGTTCATCCACTGAGTGCTCATAATGGACTTCTTGATTTGGGTTCTCTTTTTTTAAATGAGCTTTTTACATTGTTTGAATCTTTACTCAGAACAGCTAACAAACCCCATATGCTTTTATTAGTGTGTTCCGTGTGCAGTGTACAACACTCAGAATAAACTCTAAAGGAAGAAGATACAAAATTTATCATTTTTTTACACTCCTTGCATTCAGTGGATTTATTTCTGAGAGATCAAGGACCTGCTTTGAGGCAGAAATCATTCAAATGAATGCGCAAGTGATCTGGCACAACAGTTTGGTGCAGGGCCTCAAAATCACTTTAACAGTCCCCAAAACTTGACCCCAGGAGAGGTGGTAAAATTTTTGAACTCATATAGTTTGTATTCTGATGACTGATTTGGTAAGGTATTTGGCAAAAGAATGAGGGAGGGAATGTAGGTGTTATTTTTTCCCCTCAAAATAAATACTAAAGAGAGGAAAAGGTGTAGGGAGAAACTGGAAATTAAACAGTCTGTCAGTGGGACATGAAAATTATGGGAAAAAACTAGGAGGAATCGGACGAGTCCAGTAAAAATTCATCATGGCATAGCAATGGATTGATGTAAGACAAAAAGCTGATGTGGTCTTAGGACCAGACCTGTTTGATAGGTTTCTCCTTATCAGTTTGTTACCTTATCTGCATTCTAATGAATCTAGAAAAGTCTGCTCTGGTTTTCTTTTGCACTGTGACTTCAGTGTTTGGTGTACGTGGGTTTGGGAGTCCTGGATAGCAACTTCCTTTTGTTTCTAAACAAATATCATTAATCCTTTACATTTTTAGTCACCAAGTTGTTCATGTGCTGTGTCTGGGCAGTGGATAACCAGGGGATGAGGCTTGGGTGGGACAACGAACAGGATTTGGGATTCTGGTTCTGCAGGGCCAGGCTTTGGGAAGCGCTGGTGTCAAGCATCTGCTTTAACAAAAAGGGACAAGTTTAGAAAGCATTGGGTGAATTAGTTCAGTAATATGAGTCTAAAACATGTGCCTTTTGAAAAAAAACTGGTTTTGTGTGGCTCCTGAACCACTACGGGAGGTTGCTTAGCATGTGGAACACGTTATTTTTGGAGGTAAAGGTGGCGAGAACTGCATGTGCGTTTCTCATAAAAAAAACCGGCTTAAAACTTAGTTGGAATGTTCCTACTTCAGCCTCGGAACATGCTTGCTGTAACTCACCAGCACAAAATCGGCTGGTTTGCTTGAACATAGTTCTCTGATGTGGAGGACTCCTGTGCATTGTCCTACACCACAAACCAAGATGTCTGCTGGCCCTCAGCGCCATCCCAGTGAGGGTTTGCATTTAAATAAGGCGTTAATTTATTTTGTTGGTGTTGTTCTGTAGCTGTTGTCGAGTCAAATGCATCACTCTGGAGGGGGCCACGTTTATCACCTAAAGAGGTTTTTTATTAATTTGGTGAATAAACCCGGCGGAGAGTTAAATAACCAGGGAGCAACACCCTCCCCGTTCCCCGGAAGGTGTCGGGCCCCACAGCCAGCCTCTATCCCTAAGGAACCCCTTCTCCAGGGGCCAACGGGACCCCCGGCAGCCCCAGGCTCAGGCCCGGCTCTCCGCCCAGCTTACCACCCACGGCACACCGGCCCCGGCCGCCCTCCCCCTTCCCGCCGCCGGGGCACGGCCAGCGGCTCCGCTTCCCGCCGGGGCTCGGGGCCTGCGAGGCTCTCGGCCCGGCCCGGCCCGGCGCAGATGGCGGAGGCGGCACAAGCACCGCCGGCTCAACCCAAAGCCGCGGGGGTTTGAGGTCAGGGTTAACGGGGGGGATTCCGCCGCCCTCCTGCCCCAGCGCTGCCACCCGCTTCCCGACCCGTCGGGTGTGAATGCTGAGCGCACCCCGCCGCAGGGAGGGGAAGGGGTGTGCGGGGCGGGGAGGGCGGGCGGGCGCTACGCCATTTTCGTAGCCCGCGTTGGAGCGGGGAAAAGGGGGGGAGCGAAGCGGCACCGGGGGGGGGGAAGGAAATGGCTGCGCATTGGGTAAAGCGCTCTGCGGGGCCGCCTGCGGGCTCCGATCCGCAGGGTGCGTAAGGGCGAGCGCGGGGAGGGCGGCAGGGCTTGGCGTATCGGCGGTTGGTGAATAGCGTATCGGCGGCGGCGGCAGGAGCTGCAGGAGGAGGAGGAGGAGGCGCCGCGGCGGTTTGGTACCGAGCGGAGAGGGAGATGCACACGGCACTCGAGTGAGGTAGCTATAAAACCCCATTTGTTTACATTCCCTCCCCCACAAGCGGCCGGCGCTGCGGTGAGGGTGGCTGCTGGCCCGGGGACGGCGGCGGGGAACGGGGTCGGGGGGGTGGGTGTCGGGGGTGTTGCGGACGAGGAGAAGGAAGCGGCGGTGGCGATGGGCAGTAACGGACACCACCTTCCCTGGGATGCGGAGCGGCGTGCGGGGGGACACGGCGGCGCGGCCGCTTCATCACGTGGCGGCGGCGGCGAGACCCCCTCGCCGGGCCTGGGGCTCCACGGGTGGGCGAGGGCGGGCGATGGGGACCCCGGGGGTCGATGGGGGCCATGGTGGCCCGGGGGGCGGCGGGGGCTGAGGGGCCCTGCGCGGCCTTCCCTCCCCCCCCGCTCCATTCTGAGGTAAAAGCGCGCGCCGCCACTGCGGCCGTGTCGCTTCCCCTCCCCTCACATATTCCCCCCCCCCGTCCCCTTGCTCTGGTGTCGGCCATGCGGCAGGTAAACCCTCCCCGCCCCCGTCTCTGCTTTAACGGGGGGACCGGGACGTGGCTGTCCCGGTTGGGGTCAGGGGGGAGGGGTGGGAAGGGGGGCGGGGGGCGCCGCCGGTCTGAGGCCCGGCCCGGTGGGTCCCCTCTAGGCGTGTGTGCTCGGCGGTTCGGTGTCCATTTCCCTCTGCACCCTCCTGTTGTGAGGGAGGGTTGGGAGTGTCCCGGCCCCGCCGAGCCTGGTTCGGAGCGGCCACGTGGAGGCCCCGAGTGTGGGTAGAAGGTGCTGGAGCTGCTGGTTTGGTGCAGGAGCTGCAAGGAAGGAAGGGGTTGTGTGTGTCTGTGTGTGCGGGGGGGTGATGAGCTTCAGTGGGGTGTGTGCGAGAAATTCCCGTAGTTTTGTGTTTGTTGGAGGGCGATTGGTGATAAGGAAACGACGCGATTAAATCTTGTTTGGGTTAAGAGTTCCTGGTTAGCGTCAACAGCTCTAAAATTTCTGCCGGGCTGTGACCCGCCCAAAGACTTTCAAACAAAAGTAGGAGAGGCTCTGGAGGTTTTGTCCTTGCATGTAGTTTACCATACACAAAAATCATAAGCAAAGGGAATTTACTGCGCTCAACTGCATCTGCTGCTCATGCTGCAAACTTTGGGAACATAAATTTACCGTTGAAACTTGGGAATAAAATTATTCTTCAAAACCCTGGAGTTACTTTGTCTTTCTTGGGGTGCTTCTGTGGAAGCCTTGGTACCTGATAGCTTTTGGAATCTTGCCTCTGAGCAGGAGTTGTTCGACTTGGAAATAATGATGGTTTCTAGCACTCTGCGTGGCTTAAATAACGATCACCTTTAATTAAGATAGGGGTTTGTAATACTGAGGCAACCTGGGATGTGTGAAGCCTGATACAGCATTGATAAACGTACACAGCCAGGCCTGGTTGTTTCCAGATTGTGTGGAAGAAGTTCCCATGTAGTTATCACAAGTAGTTCCAGAGGTGGTACAACTGGCAACTGATAGAACAACACAGAACTAATTCTGTAGAAAAGAGGTATCCTGGTAGGTTTCTTAAAAATTCTGTTTTAATAGATGTGCTTGGATATTTTTTCATGTAAGAGTGTTTTTTCTGTTAGATGCATAGGGGGATAAAGAATCTCTCTGGATCATTGAGGCATCCTACTTAATTCCAAAGCAAGAAGTAAATTTATGGTGTTGCTTCTTAGGCTAATACTCTGCTGTGGTAATGTAATGAAATAGTGTGGAAAAGTTGTGTGGTTCACAAGAACATTGAGGCCATGGTGACTGCTCACTAGGTACTCCTTCTGAAACAACTGCTAGAGCAAAGTTGGTGGTGCTGTCCTGCAGCTCTGATTTTTAAAGTGCTTTTAACACTTAAAATCCTGAGGAAAAAGGCAGCCAGGCAGGCTGTGTCTGAATGAGGCTGGGGCCTGTGTGTAGACTGAAGTAATTGTGTTTTGTGAGACAACTGGTGGCAGTTCCATGTGGGAATCAGTCCCAGTGTCAACACGAGGTGGCTGTAGAAGGAATGTCCATGAGTGCCTCTCTGGAACAGCCAATGTGGAAGGAGATTCTGCCTATGTAAAAAAAAATTCTCCAAAGTGATGAGGTTTCTTGTAATTAACAGTTGCTGATATGTAAGCCTTAGTGCTTTCCAGATTGGTTTCAATAAAAACAAATAATGTTTTGAGTATGTAAAACGTATCCAAAGAGGCATAAAGTGCAGTTATAGCAAAGTTGGGTTTAAAATGGCACAAGTAGTCACACGCTTAGCTGTCTCAATGTTTGTTCCACCTGTTCAGAAAAAAACCCACCTTCAAATCTAATGAAATTGGATCATCTGGGTAGTGCAGGCATGTTCCAGAAATGTAAGTTTAAGGTCTTGGTGCTGACCTTCATCTGCTGCAGTGTTTGGAAGTACTTGTAGTGATCTCAGGTGAGGATTGATGTGGCAGTGTAACAGTGCCCATCTGCTGGAGCTGGATGGTGAAAAGTCAGCAATAAACCATTCCTTCAGTGTGCAGTAGGAAACTTTGGTAACTTCCCTACTTTTTGTGTAGATTGACTCAAACCAAAGTGAATGTACACACGTGGGAAGATCTGGCATCAGTTTCCTTTGTGGGCTTCACTGAGTGACTTCAGGACTACAGGCAGGCAACTAAGTTGGTCACTTGTGTTCACACTGCATTTCTGCAGAACAGTGGCTGATTAAAGCAGGAATAAACTTTCAAGCAGTGCCCAGATCACACTGACTTCAAGCTGGGGTGTGTATAGACCCAGAGGAAGTATGTTTGGACTTGTTTGCTTTGGCTGTCCACTTTTAATGTTCTTTGATGATGATTGTGCCTGATGTAATGGCTTTGTTGTTCCTGCCTCTCTCCAGCTTTTACAGAACTGGAAGTTTATTTTGACCATGTGGTGGGCACTTGATAAATGAGTGGTAAATCAGTCTGGAGTTGGAAGCAGTTGCCTGTTTTCATCATTACTGACTTAAAGTTACTACTTAAGAGCTAAGCAGGAAAGATTTCCTGGAGGTTTCTGTCCTTAACTGGTGAAATTTAGTGGAGAGCTGGTGGCAGTGTTAGAAACAGTTGTGCAGAACAGCGGAGGGACAGGCTAGGTGTGTGTGGGAGCAGTGAAAATGGTATCAGAACAACCTTCAGTCTGTTCTCCTCACAGTTTGACCATCAACTGTCAGGACTTACGTTATAACAAAATTGTCAAAGGAACATATCTTACTTTTATCTTAGCACATTTAAAACTAAACATTTCAAAGAAGGAAACTTAATCACAGTTCACTTCCTGGTGTGGGTATCTTGTGACAGGGAGACTTGTGACTTAAGGATTCATGCCTTTTGGGTAGCAATTTTTCCTAATGTGAAGAAAATGGGTGTAACGTCCTCTTTCTCTGTGGGACTATTAATTCAGAGAGCAATTATGTAAAATAATTTTATTGTATGAAAAATATTCCTCTGGGGGTGGGCTACGAAATTTTCTTCAATGAGAACAAGTGAGTTTAACTTGCTGATTAAGGCCTGCAGTAGCACCTGATGCAGAAAAAAAAATCAGATTATTACTAGGCCATCCATAAATTGCAACTGAGATACTGTTTGAAATACACCTAATAAAGTCTGGTCAGGAAATCTGTACCAATTCATCAAAGCTAATAAATGTGGAGTTTAAGTTCCAGTAACTGATGGAAGTGGTGGAAACCATGTCCTGCCTACCCTGTCATCTCCTAGAAGAACTGTGCTGCATCAGTCCGCTTTTTCATAGTATTTTCTGTGCCATCAGTGCCATTTCTCCAGGTTTAGGAAGTTTTTTGTTTGGTGTAATAGACATCTGAGAAGTAAAATGAACAAATAATTGTTTGAAGTCACTTGGGGTTTGTTACCGCTTGTGAGAATCCAAACCCTGTACAGGCTTTTAATACCCAGAAAGCTGGGAGCAAGCATGAAAGACTGGGAAGATGGTTTCCTGATGTCAGTCTCAAAAGTTTGTGAGAAGAAGAGATGTTGAAATTATATGTATGATGTTGTACCCGTGCTGGGGGACATGATTCATGGCACTGGAAATGTGCTAGGGTATCACATGGTGCTGCCTCATCTTTTTTTCCATTTTCTGCCTGGGTTGCTGCAGAGGGGGAATGACTCAGCTGCTGGCTTTTCTCTCTCAGCTGCCCATGACCTCGAGCTTCATTCTCACTTGTTCTATAGCTTCCTGCTTTCCAAAGCAGTGGGGGGAGAGTGAAAAAAACCTGAGGTTGGTGTCACAGGGTGTCTGCTGCAGTGTCTGAATGTAGGTGCCATTGTTCCTGCTGCTCTCTGAACAAGAACAACGGCAGAAGACTTATCCCTGAGCTGATCTGGAACACAACAAAATGAACCTAGCAATCTGTGGATCAGTTTGCTCATGTTTATTAATATTTGGCAGTGCAAACAAATAAAATTACTCTCCAGGTGTGTTTTGGTTTGGGGTGTGTTGGGGTTGCTTGTTTTTTTATTTGTTTCTTTGGGGGTGTTGTTTGTGTTGTTGTTTTGGGGGGATTGTTTTGAGTTTTTTTGAAGAGAGAAATCCTGTTCCCACTTCAGAGGAACACATCTGGAGTCTCAGGGTGAAGTTTGCTACAGAAACCTCCCCCTCTTTTTCTTCTGTGCTGGCAATCCCATCAGCTCAGTATTAAGCAAAGTGTTAATTGTGTACAAAATGTGGATTATTAACTAGGAAGGAGTTGGAGCTCTTTAACTTGTGTTTAGAGGTACAGAAAATTGTATCCATTAACATTCAGTTCAGTGCTTGAGTGACAAAGTGACTTTGGTACCAGGTAGCTAAATGATCAAGAATTGAGATCAGCTCTGCATAACACTGGAAGTTAATATCGTGTCTGAGCTCATTAATCAAATGAAGTCCTGTACAAATGCTCCTGTGGTTTGTGTTTTTGTAAGATAAAACATACATGTGGGATGAAAAGCTCTTCAGATTAAATAGGAAGTTTTATGGAAGATTGCAGGGTTTGTATAAAGTTAAGAATATAAAGTTATGAATGTGCTCCTCAACTGACACTGGGTGCAGTGTGTCTGCATGTGGAGTATAAACACTTCAGACAAGTTCCAGTCACAGTTTCTAGTAAGGACCAGTACAATAAAATGCGAGTTCCACCTCCAAAGGCAGATGTCTTGAGATTTCCTGACCTGAACCACATTCATAAACTGATCCCTGTGTGTTCTTATTACAGCTGTATTTTTATTACTGGGTGTGATGGTTATTAACAGATAAAAATACCTTGAATTCCGAGGGCTAACTGTAAATATAATTGATTTACAGCTGGTGATTGGATATCTAAATAGAGTTCCTCTTTTAACCAAGCTACTGATAGCATACAGCCACACTGGGGTTGAACTATCAAAGCAAAACAAAGGAAAAAAAGATGTATTCTCAGTGTGTTCCTTGTTGTGTTGGGGTTTTGGTTTTTTTTTCTTTTAATGTCAATATTTATATCTTAATACTGATTTGTGTTTTAAGTAGGACTGAGTAGCTCTGTATCCAGAGATGTCAGGTTCTAAGGTTGTTGATAATACTTAACCATCTCTCCTTTGCACATCTCAAAAGTTGAGTTTATTCACCCTGCCAAATACCCCCACAAGTGTGTGTTTCCTTCCAGGGGGAACTGGGAGCAGGTGTGCATCTAAGTCACTGAAACCTTGCCCCTGTAGACACTTCTTCAGCCATATCCTAAACACAGCAGCCCAGAAGAGCTTCCTTGCCATTAAGTGGAACATTATAGTTTGTATTTTAACTCATTATCAAAGCTCTGTGCGGTTTCCATAATTGATTACAGTAAGGAAAGTACTAGAAAGTACCTGCAGTTTAATCAGAAAGTTAGGAGTAATTCAGCTTATTGGACTGGAAAATACTTGTTTGCATTTTTGCTTGTTTGTTGTTCTTTGCTTTGAGGATCCATTAGGATGGCCAAGGGTATGATGCATTGTTAGCCTTGCCAAAGTTCTAAAAAAAGGTATTTCAACCTTTATTATTTAGGCATTGTCTTGTGGGGTTTCCCCGTGTACTGGGGACTTCTCTGCTGGGGGGCAGTTCTGGGGGCCTGACAGAGGTTTCAGTGCCCAGCAGACAAGCTGTGTGTGGAGTCCTGCAGCTTTTTAATCTGGAAGTGAGGTGGTCTGCTGGGAGAGAGTGTGTTCCTCTGGTGAGGAGGTGTCATAACAGTTCAAATGACTGTGAAGAGGCTTTGTGAGGAAGTTTGGTCCATCTAGAAATAAGTAAAGTTTGGGGCTGTTGAGAGCACACAGATGTTCAGGTATCTTCAGCTGTGGTGAACTGGAATCAAAAGTTTGTGCCTGGGGTTTGTGCTGTTCATGTTTAAGGAGTCTTTGAACTGAGCCGTGTTGGCTGGTAAATCCATCGGGAGACATGGATGGGCTGTGACTGTCTGGTTCCTCACCAGTTTTCCCTGCAGGTTTAAATTCCAGGTGTATCAGTTTGATAGATTTCTGCCAGGTTAGCCTGGTGCTTTAAGCCATCTTCTACCACAGGTATCTTTTAGAGCCTGATATTTAAGCACACAGTTCCAAATACAGCAGTTTTAATTTCCTGGATTTTGTAGACAACGTGAGCAACTCAGATCACAAATGTATTTACTTTGGGTTGCTTTAATATTATCAGCACCTCTTCTGTAATCTGATGTGCTCAGCACTCGCTGGGAGTGACAATAGCAGAGATATTTTTAACAGAAAACCTTGACACCACTTTCCGTGGAATAATAAAGTATTTATTTGTAGTTGACACAGAAACTCAAGGTTACATTCTGTGATTCTTAAATACAACCTGAGAAATGTAATGGTCACAACTGACTTCCAAAAGACTGGATTGGGTTTGAGGTGCTCTGACCAATCATTGTGTTAGAGGTTCAAGGCAGCAAGTAGCTTCTCTTTCTTCTTTTTAATTTTTTTTTTCTTTAAAAAAAAACAAACAACCTGTTTGTTGTACCGTAGTATGACAGTGGAAACAGTTTTCAACTGGAATACTGGAAAAATAGCAAGAAGTTGATTCACTTGCTTGTTAACTGGAATTGACAGGTTTCAGGTACTCAGGAGGATGCATGAAGGCAGTGAGTTCCTGACAAAAAGCCTTTCTTTTCAGAACAATAAAAATAAAGATGTCAGTGATCCAAGGAGTGACACAGAAAGTGTTCTGGTGACCCCACTGAGAAGGAGTGGTG